>NW_015113428.1:139519-150345 GCF_001443285.1 Poecilia latipinna | reverse complement strand
AACGATAGGAGGGGGGGGGGGGGGGGGGGGGGGGGGGGGGGGGGGGGGGGGGGGGGGGGGGGGGGGGGGGGGACAAAGCACGTTAATGCTTTGTGCAGGGCCGTGCAGAGACCACTAAAGGGGCAGGTGCTCAAGCGCCCCACAGTTTGGGAACCTCTGCCTTTTATGGTCATTTATTCCTTTAATTGTTCTGTCATTTTTTGGGAGTTTTTGCAGTTTACCCTATTTAATCAATTTATAACATAAGGCAGGAAGTCATAATCTTTCTAAAGTCTCAGAACAGTGAAAGTTCCCACTTAGTTTACTTGGGCAACACTTGGGATTCTAACTAAAAATGCCATCTTGGTGTTCATTCAATACCCTTACAAAACATATTAACATCACACACATACAAATGGCCACTTCCTCTTGGAATTGTCATTAATGAGGATAATTTGAAGTGAGGTTGACGTGCTGCCCAGAGCCAAACCGTCTTGGTTCCCAACACTCCTGCAACATAGACGCCTTTAAACCCACTCCAAGCCATTTCCTCAAATTGGTGCGGTATTCAAAGGGAAAGAAAAATGACGAAATTACCACTTGGTTTTGGAACAGGTCCACGCTTCAATGCTGATTGTTGCTTTTTGCGAGATGCACAGCATTGCTTGTTTTGGTGTGCGTTCAACCTGTTTAAATACTTTCTTCTGTTTCTTCCTCCAGACAATTATATTTCCAATGAAAGGTTCTTCTTGAAGCCGTTTGTTTTGCTCTGTTCTTACAGTTTCTTCCGGTGTAATGTGATTAACTCTAGCGACCACCTCGGACTTTCTCGGAAGGCAGAGTTGCTCCAGTGTTTCTTTTTTTTTTTTCTTAAACTTGGATGAACACTGACTGGGTATTGGTTACTTTTGGCATGTAAAGGATGCGTGGGCTCCCAGTGTTCATGACGTCGAACCACTCAGCTCTTCTTGCACATGAAATGTGGTAGGATGACTACTAAGTCACCCATTTGTATTTTTGTCCACAAATGTGCTTGATAAAATGGATGTTTAGAGAAAAAAAAAAAAAACATCTAGTGGATGTTGATAAAGTGGATCAACATCCACTTTATCAACAGTGGATGCATTCATGTATTAAGAAAAGCATTAATACATTCATTTGTTATGAATGTATTAATGCTTGGACTGCAAACAAACTGATATAAAAGGTACATGCAGCACCTTTGCATTCCTCAAACTACAACCACAAATTTCAATGTAATTCTGTGGGATTTTATGCGATGGACCATAAGAAACGGGCTCTCCGGGTGAAATGGAAGGAATTTTATTTACATACGTTATGAAAAATATTGTCCATTTAGTTTACCCCCACAGTCCTCTGAGTAAATTTTTTTTGGATCAACACATTGGTGCAATTAAATTTGCATGTCTAGTTTGTCTTTACCAGCTTTTCCCAGATAAAGAACAGCATTTTTTACGTGTTCTTTACAAAGACGCTGTAGGAAGAGACAGAAAGGCTCTGAGAGAACAAATTTGCAGCTATTCTTAAGGATAGAACTTTGAGCCGATATTGCTCATTATGGATTTGTTTTGATCTAAACCATCCCATTGAAGCTTTGGTTGTTTGGAGTTTTTGTCCTTCAGGAAGGTGAACCTCCACCCCAGCTTAAGTCATTGGTGAGTCACAACATGTTTTCTTCAGGTATTGCTATGTATTTACCTCTATCCATTATTCTATTAGCTCTGACCAGGTTTTCCGCCTCTGGTAAAGAAAAGCATCCCACAACATAATGCTGCCACTACCATGAGTTACCACTGGAGTATTGTGTTGGCAGTGTGGTGTCATTTCCCCTCCAAATATTGAGATTTGAAAGTAAGCCAAAAAAAAAAAAAAATCAGACTGTTCATGTCATAATCAGATTGCATTTTCCACATTTACCTCAAGTGGATTTCTTTCAGATTTCCCTTTCTTCTCGCCAACCTTTTAACAAGTTTGTAGATTGCTCAACTAGTTTTTTTCTGACAGATATTTCTGCAGTCAGAACTGTGGATCTCTACAGATCATCAGGGGTTATCGTATGCCTCCTGAGTGCTTCTCTGACTAAAGTTCTCCTTGCTTGAACTGTCTTTTTATGTGGTGGGTTTGTAGTTTTGCTATACTTTTTCAATTTTCAGATGATGAACTGATCATGGCTATATTCGATTTTCAAAGCTTGGAATTTATGTTTAACTTCTGTTTTGAAAATCTACATAACTTTATCCCTGACTTGTTCCTTAGTTTTTATTATTATATGTGTTGATTAAGGTTCGCTAACAAACTACAGAGGCCTTGGCAGAATAACTATAATTATGCTGGTAGAAAATACAGGGGGATTCATTCACTTATTAGGGGAACTCTGAAGGGATTTTGTTGAGCTAGATGTCATATCGGGGCTGTTTTTTTGTTGTTTTTCCTTAATTTACAGGCAAATCTCACTGAGACATAAGGTCTCACTTTTAAGAGCAGTGAAAACAAACACAAAGCCCACTTTTCACATTTTTGTCAAATCCATGTATCATTTTTCTTCCACTTTGCAATTATGCAAAGTTAAGTTGATCTATCATGAAAAGTCCCCTTAAACCACACTGAGATCAGTTGGTGCGAAACGCTGTCATAGATGGAACATCGTCATGTCTTGTGCATAAAAAGGTGACAGAGTTGGTTGGCAAGTTAACGTGGATGAGGGAGCCGCATGGCAATCAATCCTTCAGTCTCACCCACTTAATCAAATCACCTCCATCACTCTCCCCTAATCCTCACTGAGACGGATAAGGGGGAGACTCGGAAAGCAGGAAAGGACGAGGAGGAGGGGAGTGACAAAGCAGGCCAAAGGCTCTGCTGACATCCATGGGAATCTGCAGATCCATTCATTGGCAATTATCGGCATCAATGCGGAGAGGCAGCGGCAAGGCGAGTGGCGGGGGCAAGGGGGTGTGGGAGAGTTTTGGAGGGTGGAGTTAGGCATAATAAAGGCGGCTGGGGGAGGGTCAGTCCAAGAGGAAAATAATGGTGGACTTGGGGAACCAATGCACTGCAATGAGAGCAAAAGTGAGAGGTGCTAATGTAGGTTTGTTTTCAACTTAGGGAAAGACGATGCAGACTTGACCCTCTGAGGAAGCACACTTTAATGCAGCATTTCCCCTTTTCTCCTTGTCTGCTCTCTTGTAAATACAAGAAAGGGAATATTAATAGACATGAACTATGTAGGTCATCATCATATGTTCGAGACTAAGAGTTCCTCCTTAAGACAATTCGTCAAACAACATCAAGGTACAATTTGTCTCAGATGAGAAGCAGACTAAAAGATTTCATGTACTTTTACATTTCCTTCTTGTTTAAACACACACACACACACACATAGACACTCGCACATGTATCATACATCACTCTGACAGGCCGTTTCACTCCTGGACTCAGAATTCAGACTAGAAGACCACCTCAAACAGTCTGCGTTGTCCCCCGCCCGGTGAGAACGTCACTCGCATCCTGCTGCACACCACGTCTGAACTCTGTCCAAGTCCAAGAGAGAGCGAGGGAGAGCCAAATCCTGTCCGACAGCAAGAATTATGACAAATGATTTATATTCTTTCCAGATACATTTCAGCGGAGGGAGATTTTGCCTCTTTAACTTTGAGTAGCCTGACCTTTACTGGCTGTCAAAGAGGAACCACTGCATTTAGGTGAAACACTCTTGAACTTTCAAGAGTTGAATTTCTCTACAAGTGTTGCTCATTTCTTCTCCCTGTGAAAAAAATAGAAAAAAAAAAAAAAAAGTAAAGTCAAAGGTCAAGTCAGCACTCACCCTTTTCATTAGAAGGTCCGGGGACGTTTTGGAGTTTACCTCGGAAAACACTGTCAGTTCAGGAAGTCTCATTATGTCTGTGGTGAATTTAGATAGATGGTGTCAGGTTGTCAGCTCCAGAGATAAATGATGTTTTAACATGAAGCTTTCAAAATGAAGTATTGCAGTGTTTGATATAAGATGAGAGCCTGAATAATAAATCTTACTTTCAGATTTTGTAGATTAAAACATCGTGAATGGGAGGAGAATTTATTGTTAAAACCCCTAAGTCGTGTAATGATTGGAATATAAAAATATATATATATATATATATATATATATATATATATATATATATATATATATATATCTATATATATATATATATGAAGATACTAAATAGGTGGATGAGGAAGAGTTACAGCCATAAAAACTATAGTTCTACATGAAACGCATTCCATCTTTAGAAAGGTTTCTTGAACATTATGGTAGGAACAGAACTATGCAACTATCATGCTTTGCGCTGTCTCATTATAGTGTCATTTGTCATGACTTAAATGAGAAACACTACATTGCCAGAAGCATCCACTCACCTCTTCAGATCACCAAAGTTGCAAGCACTTCCATGGCCACAAATAAAGTCAGACAATATCAAGAAGACATGTAATGCAATGAAGACGTAAGTTTTGAGGAGTCAAAATTGTTCTTGAATCACAAAAAAAAAAGAAAATACACATTTTACTAAGAATCACCACATAAGACGTGGTTTGATTGTCAGTGTTTGAATGTATTTTGTAGTGCATTTCAGCATATTGAGATGTATGGCAGCGAAGGAAATAAACCTTGAATTTGAAATTGGGTGACATTCTGCTCGCGTCATCAGATGTATTATAGTTAAAATATCAGATTTCCCCAGAATAACTTCACACATTTCTTCAAATCTACAGCCATCAGGTTTACTGTACAGGTTTAGCAAACATGGATGTGAGGCCAGATTTGCATGCCATTGGCTCAGATTTCACATTTTAGGGCTACATTCTTGGATAAATTAGACTAATCCTAGCTGCAACAGAGCACTGATGAGTTTTAAAATGTATTTGGCTTGAAATATATATATATATTTTTTTTCAAGAAACTATGACATTACGTAGTCATAGCAATGTAATGTTTTTTGCATTGACCACTGTGGTGGATCCCAACTTGCAGGAATCCTTTGGGTGGGGAAAGCATTGACCTCTTGACACACACATAAATTCCTTTTTACGTGCAGCACTTGAATTTTGGTGGCTGCTATGTAAAACTGGTAGAAAGCCAAAGAACACTCTTATGATCATGTCATAAGAGATCATGCACAAAGTTTTGGTGCGACAGTCTGTATACTGTGGCTCAATTTAGGCCTTTGTGAATTTTTCTACAATTTATCTAAATTTTTAGCTCATCTGAACATAGACTTCCTGTTCACTGTGCACACATTTGCTAAATAGACATCGATCTCAGATAGCCAATCATTAAGCCAGATAAGATCTGTCATTCTTATCCTGGCGCTGGTCGATAGCCATCAGCTCAGACGGTGCAGAGCCTTTGTTTAGACAGCCAGTGGGGCCCAAGGCAGCAACATGTGAATTCACTGACTCACCTCACCACCTTACCACTCTTACTAAAAGAATGCCAGCGAAAGGAAGCAACATTTCATCACACGTTTTAATGTATTTCTAATATGTTTTTCTAAATATTCATTTTTGGTTTCATAATAGAGGAGAATAACTCAAAATTCGGCTTGCCCCGCTGTGTGTGCACAGAAATTCAGGCCGGCTTTTATCTTGAAACAGAAGATGGTCGAAATCCTGTGGAGTCAGGCTTTTTGTTCCCTGGCGTTTGTATTTCAAAGGCCGCTTTGTCTACCTGCTCATCCTGCTTGAAATGTAGCCGGGAAAGTTGATGTTTCACGATCTAATCAGAGGAGCCCAGCAACCTGCCAGAAATTCATGAGCTTCGTATTTCTTTGAAAGCTCAGGGTCCAGCGCCTTTCATATTTCTTTATGGAATGTCACATTTATATTCAGCACAGGGGAAATGTTCGATTATCAGCCAATTTGCATCCATCAGATCTCGCTTTTAGCGCAGAATAAAACTCTCCTTTTTAAATTTAACATGGTTTAGTTAGTTTATTTTCACATATGAACAAAATAAGTTCATGCAGATGAAAATGGAACAAGTTAGGACATATGATCATTCATCATCAATCAAAATATTTAAAGGACAATCACTTAGTTCATCAATTGTGAATACTTCCGAATATTTTTATGAATTAAAAAATATATATTTGATTGAGTTTTTATTAATGCTTAGCAAACACTGCTTTCTATTTGGCAAGAAATGTGACACTTTTACATCAACGCAAAAATATTTATTCAAACTTGCATTGACCAAAAATCCAAAGTGACTTATGTCTTTGGTTAAAATAACAAATGGTGCTCTGCACACTTACTGGAATGCAGGGTTAAACAAAATGCAAGTTGCTTGTGTAATTTAAATTGCTAATTAAAAATAGAGCAGTCAAATCTTTAATTTAGGCATAACCATAGATACTTACAATAACCCCCACAGTCCACTTAGTCTTTTAAAACATGTCACAAGTTAGGGGTATAAGTTAGGGGTATAAAAACAGAGAGGTCTTCAATGACACCAACAATATTCTCTTGATTTTACATGCTTATTACAGAAAAGCTAAATTTTTGAAGATATGTATATATTTTTTTTACCTTCTTAACATTCTTTTCACTGCACAAAGGGAGATGCAGAATTAAACACCAAGGAAAAGAGCGTCATAAGTTTAAAACATTGAGACACAATGATTGTTAGTTTTTTTTTATTCTAGTAAAAATTTTTAAGAAAAATCTTGTTCCATTTATTTAAATTGATTATTTTATTAAGACATTTACTTTCTGCATAATACTAACACACAACAGTTTTCAATAGTGGAAAAGATCTTATGTCATGGTGAGCATAATATAAGATCTGAATGTAGCAGCAGGTTTTATCTTTTCTTAAACTTGCTCTTTTTCTCTTTTTTTTTACTGAGATGGCTTTTTACACTTTTTTTATCATGTTGCTAGTAACTGCCAACTGCAACCTATGTCTCATAAAACATTATAGTTTTATGTGTCACACTTGCAGCAGCAAAAAAAGGCTTTTAGAGTGACTGCCACTGTGTTCATTGCTCAGTTTGAGAAAAAGCATAGACCTCTACAACCGTGCTGTGAAAGCCTTATTTGTGTTTTTATGTCAGGCGCATGGTGCAGTACATGCCATGATTCAGTATGATTCAGTTCTTTCTGGGAAGTCTCATTGTTTTCACTCGTGGATAAAAACAGTCCCACAGCAAATCTTCCTGAGAACGACGACCGGCAAATGTCCCATCTCCACCCAAACCAGCTTGAATGACAGTCTTAGTTTTTGGAGGCAAGTGTAATCTGGCACCTGTCAGGACCAGGGCCCAAGTTTCTCATGGGTTATATAGGAAACTACTTATTGTCTGATTATAAATGACCCTGGGAGCATGAAGATAGCACTTATGTTCTATCTTTTTTTTGCTTTTCTTGTTGGTGAGAAAACAAAACTGTTAAATGCTCTCGTTAAGACCATCAAACACCTTACATCAAACAATCCTCACTTTTACGGCACATTATTCTCACATTTCACACTGTGCACCCATTAAGTCACCTGGGAACTCCCCTGACTGATGGGAGAGCAAGAGTCAGCCCAGTATAAGAGAAAGAGGGAAGTGATAGCGACATTGTGGCCTAGACTGGGGAAACAGTCATCTTAGCTATCTGAAAAATTCCTTCAGCATAACATGTGCTAAACTCTGCTTTATGTGTTTACAACCTCGGCGGGTTAAAGTCCTGCTGAAAGACGGCGTGAAGCTGTGGCTACCACAGCCAGCCAGAGCCAAGATTCACATATCACATGATTAGTGTGATGACCATAATGACGACGGCGGTGGTGGGGTTATCAGGAGGACGTTGTAGATACTAAGTTATTGGCCAGGAAAGCTGCATTTATTTATTTATTTATTTATTTTAATTTGAGTTTTTGACCTCATTTTAAATTTGTGTAAAGAAAGACAATTTGAGGATATTCTTTGTAGCTATTTAATGCTTCCACATGAAAGTAGTGTGATTGATTACTAACAGATAGTGTAGGAGGGAAGGAGTGTCTTGGGATTGGTGCACATCCTGTTTTTACCTCTTCCTCCCACTGCTGGTGCGTGCAACAGCTGGTCATAGGCTCCAGGCTCAGGCTAATGTGTAGGCTGGAGAAGCCTCTCCTAAGAGTCTCCAGCTGAACTGTGCCTTAGCCTGGAGTGGTGCTCTGGGGTTATCCGGCCTTTTGCCTGCCCCAGGTTAACCTTTCAGTTTCATCTCTCCCCTGGGCGAAACCCATTGCCATATTGAACACATTAACCCGTTGACCCTGTGTGTCCTGCCTACTGATACATGGGACACTTCATTTTCATTCAGTTGCAACAATCCTTATTACTTCAGGCATCAGGTAAAGTACAAAACATGTAAGTTATTCTGCCTTATTGACATAACCGTAAAATAATTATGCAAAAACAAGATATTGCTTTTAGGTAAGCCACAAATATGTAAAAGCCAAGAAACTAATGAAATGTGAAAACTGCAGTCCCTTGCAAACATATTCACAGCTGTTTTTTATTTTTTTTGTATAACTTTAAAATATCTTATGAAAATATTTAAATTAAATCTGCATAACTGTGAGGCGGAAGGAAAATGATAAATGATTCTTTTTTGAGGTGAGTCTGTATGATTGTTGCACATTCGAAGGTTGAGAATCTTTGCCCAGTCTTCTTAGCAAACAACTAAAATTCAGTCACTTTGGATTCATAATGTCTTTCGTAGACTGAAAGTGAACCATAACTCGTTTAGATTTGATCTTCAACTGGGTCATTCTATCCCATTACTATGCTTTAATCTTGACAATTTTACTGCAGTGTTTGCTGGTATGAATTGGGTTTGTTGCCTTGCTGGAAGGCGAACTTTCATCTGGTCAACTGCATCCAGTTTCATCTGTCCTTGTTGAAGAAAGCGTCTCCACAACACGATGCTGCCAACATCTGTTTAGAACACAGTCTCACCAAAAAGCTGGCTCAAAATTTATTCAGCCAGAATGAGCAGGACGTGCTCAGCATCTGCTGATTATAGCTGAAGGCTGAGTGTTTGAGGCGGTGTGCTGCAGGGCTGCCGGGATGGTCAGGTGGGTGGCTAAAGGCAGGGAGACTGCCACGGGGTAGGACGGCTACTCTATCCGCCCCATATCTGGCCGTCGTGCACAGGACTTAGGGCAAAAGCCGCGGATTATCTCCACTGCACTTCCACCTCTACCACCCACCAACTTTTTGCGAGGCAATGCAGAGCCGTAGTCCCTTTTCTCTCTCTCCTAACGTGCAAGTGAAGACAAGGCGGTGAAATGCACACATCATTTTCTTGTCAGTTGCGGACATATTGACTCAATTTCAGCTTCCGTAGCAGTTTAAACACAAAATCAGCTTTTAGCCAAACTCTCTGTGTGTGTTTTAGGAGTGCTGTTTGATTTTCGGTGCAGCTCCATTTCCCTTTATCATATAAAGAAAGCTCCAAGAAGCTGACAGGAAACAGAACTCGTTTTGCACGTTCTTTCAAATTCCACGTGAATTATTCACTCACTCAATCACTCATCACTTGCTGATCAGCTCAGACAGCATTTGGAAACAAATCAACCGAGACATTTTAGGATAAGTAAATTTGGTCTTTGCTGTTTTTACTGGAACAAATATAGCACACTGTGATCATTTGACTTCTTCTTTCACTTTAAAAGGATGCACATCATTCATTTCAATGCGACTAGCACAATTGGACGACCTCCCAACGGTTAGACTCGCGATTCGAATGATGACCACAGGACCTGAAGGCCTTTCGCCCCGACCACCGGTGGGCTTCCCTCCACAGGACACTGCTTTAAAAGAGAGCTTGAGTTTCATTTCCTCATAACTCATGGCCTACTGGGAGCAATCCACATTTCTGCAAATTCGCTTCATGTGTGTTTGTTAAGCAGGGAGAACGTGGTGGTTGTAGTGCTTTCTGATGAGCAGCTTTTCTGTCATGATGTCATTTATATATTCAGATAAGCATCTTGAACATATGTGGGTTAATAAACAAACATTAGGTGAATGAGTTTATTGCCGAAGTAAACACTACAACAAATCAGACATCAAGATCAGATGACATCGGCTGTAGCCTCTGGTTGACCCCGCAACGTGGAAATCGAAGGCTTGAGAAATGTAAAAAAAAAAAAAAAAAAAAAACATAGAAAATACTGAGGATTTATTGGGGCTAGTACGATTAAGTAAATTAACTAATGATAATAAGAATAAAGCTGTAATGCTTGCAGAGATTGTCTGTGATTGCTGGCCATTTCCTTTCTTTTTGAAAGCTCTCGCATATGATTTCCATCTAATCTAAGTGTTGCAGCTGTGGGGAGAGGAGTCGAAGAGATTTGTGTCATTCCCTTGTGCATTTCTTTGCCTGGGTTTTGCTGATGTAAACTGATATCAAAAAGATTAGTGTCATATTTAAAGATAGAGAGCAGCTTTGTAATGTCTCTTTCTCAGGTTTAGACAAGCCCAGCGAGCTAAAAAGGCCTGTAAGAAGGCTGATGTGCGGTGGCATGTTCTGACGGCGCTGCCTGCTACACACCCTGGCTCAGTCTCCAGGGCAGAGGTTGCAGTGACTGTGTGCCTATGCAGGTACACGGTTTATGTCATATTGGAGGTAAAAGTGAGGAGAACAGTCGACCCATGTTGGGCATGAAGCCAGATGAAATGGTGACAGAGATATTTAAGTGATGTGATGATAGCAAGAGTGGAAATAATGATGTCATCATTTTAAAAGCTGTTATCAATGGATTTTATCAAATGTTCTAGCTTAAACTGACAGGCCAGACTCTTATATATTTAGTTTTTTTT
>NW_015113428.1:135756-138261 GCF_001443285.1 Poecilia latipinna | reverse complement strand
GTTTAGAACACAGTCTCACCAAAAAGCTGGCTCAAAATTTATTCAGCCAGAATGAGCAGGACGTGCTCAGCATCTGCTGATTATAGCTGAAGGCTGAGTGTTTGAGGC
This sequence comes from Poecilia latipinna, assembly GCF_001443285.1. NCBI lineage: Eukaryota > Metazoa > Chordata > Actinopteri > Cyprinodontiformes > Poeciliidae > Poecilia > Poecilia latipinna. The sequence goes on along the minus strand of NW_015113428.1, from coordinate 138,153 downwards.
GGTGTGCTGCAGGGCTGCCGGGATGGTCAGGTGGGTGGCTAAAGGCAGGGAGACTGCCACGGGGTAGGACGGCTACTCTATCCGCCCCATATCTGGCCGTCGTGCACAGGACTTAGGGCAAAAGCCGCGGATTATCTCCACTGCACTTCCACCTCTACCACCCACCAACTTTTTGCGAGGCAATGCAGAGCCGTAGTCCCTTTTCTCTCTCTCCTAACGTGCAAGTGAAGACAAGGCGGTGAAATGCACACATCATTTTCTTGTCAGTTGCGGACATATTGACTCAATTTCAGCTTCCGTAGCAGTTTAAACACAAAATCAGCTTTTAGCCAAACTCTCTGTGTGTGTTTTAGGAGTGCTGTTTGATTTTCGGTGCAGCTCCATTTCCCTTTATCATATAAAGAAAGCTCCAAGAAGCTGACAGGAAACAGAACTCGTTTTGCACGTTCTTTCAAATTCCACGTGAATTATTCACTCACTCAATCACTCATCACTTGCTGATCAGCTCAGACAGCATTTGGAAACAAATCAACCGAGACATTTTAGGATAAGTAAATTTGGTCTTTGCTGTTTTTACTGGAACAAATATAGCACACTGTGATCATTTGACTTCTTCTTTCACTTTAAAAGGATGCACATCATTCATTTCAATGCGACTAGCACAATTGGACGACCTCCCAACGGTTAGACTCGCGATTCGAATGATGACCACAGGACCTGAAGGCCTTTCGCCCCGACCACCGGTGGGCTTCCCTCCACAGGACACTGCTTTAAAAGAGAGCTTGAGTTTCATTTCCTCATAACTCATGGCCTACTGGGAGCAATCCACATTTCTGCAAATTCGCTTCATGTGTGTTTGTTAAGCAGGGAGAACGTGGTGGTTGTAGTGCTTTCTGATGAGCAGCTTTTCTGTCATGATGTCATTTATATATTCAGATAAGCATCTTGAACATATGTGGGTTAATAAACAAACATTAGGTGAATGAGTTTATTGCCGAAGTAAACACTACAACAAATCAGACATCAAGATCAGATGACATCGGCTGTAGCCTCTGGTTGACCCCGCAACGTGGAAATCGAAGGCTTGAGAAATGTAAAAAAAAAAAAAAAAAAAAAAACATAGAAAATACTGAGGATTTATTGGGGCTAGTACGATTAAGTAAATTAACTAATGATAATAAGAATAAAGCTGTAATGCTTGCAGAGATTGTCTGTGATTGCTGGCCATTTCCTTTCTTTTTGAAAGCTCTCGCATATGATTTCCATCTAATCTAAGTGTTGCAGCTGTGGGGAGAGGAGTCGAAGAGATTTGTGTCATTCCCTTGTGCATTTCTTTGCCTGGGTTTTGCTGATGTAAACTGATATCAAAAAGATTAGTGTCATATTTAAAGATAGAGAGCAGCTTTGTAATGTCTCTTTCTCAGGTTTAGACAAGCCCAGCGAGCTAAAAAGGCCTGTAAGAAGGCTGATGTGCGGTGGCATGTTCTGACGGCGCTGCCTGCTACACACCCTGGCTCAGTCTCCAGGGCAGAGGTTGCAGTGACTGTGTGCCTATGCAGGTACACGGTTTATGTCATATTGGAGGTAAAAGTGAGGAGAACAGTCGACCCATGTTGGGCATGAAGCCAGATGAAATGGTGACAGAGATATTTAAGTGATGTGATGATAGCAAGAGTGGAAATAATGATGTCATCATTTTAAAAGCTGTTATCAATGGATTTTATCAAATGTTCTAGCTTAAACTGACAGGCCAGACTCTTATATATTTAGTTTTTTTTTGTTCTGTTTTTGTTTTCCAATTTGTGCTGCCTTGCAAGTTCCCTTAGGCTGTAAGTTGTATTGAAACAGTCTGTCTTATAATCTTTCAAACTCCATCAATCTCTGGATTTCAATGTCAGTTTGAAGAATGACTCCTTAAACTTTCCACTGATCCAAGATATTTGGATATTTCACAGGATTAATTTCAGGATCACTTTATAATGACACTAATCATTTATTATAAAAAGAATTAACAAGAAACAGTAATCAAAAATATTCTTCTATCATTCAGCCTAATAGCTATAGTTGGTGTCCTGCAGCTTTTAGATGTGTCTGTGCTTCAGTACAACTGAGGCAAATAATCAGGTCATTAGCAAGACTCTCGAGAATTTGACTGCATAATGCAAAAATGTGAAAAAGGATCGTAAATACATTCTTAGTATTTTAAACTCTGAACATAGACATTGACCCTGTTGTCATGTATTTCAGCCTCAACAGCATATATTATGACTTATAGATCATCAAAGTAATATTAAGGCTGAAAAATGTAATATTATGTCCTCGATAATAGAGAGAAATGCTCTAAAGTTTTGTGTTGACAAAAGTCTATGAACCACATTGAAACTCACTTGTTGCATT
>NW_015113428.1:102132-132625 GCF_001443285.1 Poecilia latipinna | reverse complement strand
GCATAATGCAAAAATGTGAAAAAGGATCGTAAATACATTCTTAGTATTTTAAACTCTGAACATAGACATTGACCCTGTTGTCATGTATTTCAGCCTCAACAGCATATATTATGACTTATAGATCATCAAAGTAATATTAAGGCTGAAAAATGTAATATTATGTCCTCGATAATAGAGAGAAATGCTCTAAAGTTTTGTGTTGACAAAAGTCTATGAACCACATTGAAACTCACTTGTTGCATTTCACACCACACAGTCTTTATGGCCCTGTGGTTGTTATTTGAAAATGATGAGGTGTTTTTTTTTGTTTTTATTTTTGTTTTTTTACACATGCTTTACAACATTGTATGCATAGTTAAATCCTTAAATCTTGCTTTGTAAATTAATGTACTTGCATCTTTTTGTGTTATATTGAAATTGCACAGCTCTTGATTGACTATTTACTTAAAAGCGAGTCAGCAAAAATTAAAAAAAAGAGAGCCTGGCTGAAAGCATACGTCCAAGCAAAGGACTGTGTGGATCTGATACGAAAGGATTTGCATGTTATTTACCTCGTACATAGTGTATCTACATTAAGGTAGGTCCTGGTGCAAGTTATAGAGGATTTATCTGAAGGCATTCTTCCCACCTTCTCACCTTCCCACCATGCTCTTTGGTCTGCCCTCTGTAAACCATTTCGGAGGCACGTAGCAGCTATACTCCTGCCTCCACTTGCCCATGTCTGCATGCAGATTGCCCCGAAAGTGCTGGCAAATGGCCACGTAAGTGTGCGCAGACCGCATTTGCCTGCATGACCAGAAACCCTCACCTAACAGATTGTTAAAGCGCAATGCTGGTGGGAATTTACTTGCATCAAAGTAGATGCGTATCATTTAATCTTGAAAAAAGGCAACAGGTATGAGGACCATCTGGGCCTGCAACTCAGATTAAATGAGGAGTTAATTCCTCCATGCTAATTTTAGCCAAGTACAGCAGTTCTCATAGAGAATCAGGAAGTTCATAGAAAGGAAGTGAATATACAGGTTCAACAAGACATGGTTTACAGAGGACAACCAATTTGTCTTGTTTTTGTCAGGTTTTCCAATGATATTGCATGCACTGCCTTTGTAAGTTGTCAGTAAGCACAGAGCAGGCCCCTTTTTGGAAGGGTTACATAAGTACTACAAAGATAAAACGACCTCATTTCATGACTGACATTTTGTGCATCAAGGTGCATGCTCGCAAAAGGGTAAGCTCACTTACTTTTATGGTAAAGTTTGGATCTTTGAGTGAAGGCTGCAAGCAGCTCAAGGTAAGGTAACTGCTGACTGAGTTAGCCTAGCTGTGACAACACCTGGGACTATTTAGCATCTTGGCTAGAGCTGCAGTAAGCTGCTGGAGAAGGTTCAGCTCAGTGGGAGAGAAATAAAATCTACAAAGAGAGAAATTACTTTCTAATGTAAGCTTGGAGGGAAAGTTACCACATGTCGCTTGTCAAAGCTATAAACCAATTCACACTTTATGTCTCACTTTGTCTACAGTGCATCTGGTACAATGTCATTGCCCTGGGTTACAAGTAATATTAGATAGAAAGTTGAAATGAAACATACTTAGGATTAAGATGGATAATCATACAAATCAAATATACTATGATCACTTTGATCAACCAAAATGAAACAGTAAGAACTAGCAGACAAATATTTGACCACAAGTTTCACAGTTTCTGAGTTTGTGGATACAAAAGTAAAATTGTTGGAGGAAAAAAAGAAAATCTTATTATCTTATTTAATTTATCTGGGTAGGTAAAACATATATAAATGCATTGAGGCATAACATAATGAACAACTGCCTAACGGTGCTTTGGTTGACCTTCCTGGTGCAAAATCAACTGTGCTCTGACGACTCATAGACCGAATTCACAGATTGCTGATGGTGTGACCTTGGTGCAAAAACCTGCAACTGGTGAGTCAAATTTTCTCGAATATAAAACATAAAAATATCCAGAGCTCTGGAAAATTGTCAAAGCCTTTTGTTGCCTTTTCTTGCTCACACGGTCATCATCTTGACCACTAGTTTTCATTCTAATTGAGGATCCAACAACAAAACCTCTACAGCATCATGTAGAAATTCAGTGTTGTTCATTTCCATTGACTTCCTTGCCTGATTATTGTACATCTGCAGCTCTCCCATTAATTTTCTTTTTTGTCTTCTGCTGCTGCTAGTTAATGCAGATTTAACAACAATCCCCCTTGTTTACTGAGACAGTTTAAAACTAAGACTCCTCTCATGATGATATTTCAAGACAATAACCACTTATTTCTTTCTTCTATCAGCCCAACAGCCAGGCACACTACTTTTTTTTATTGTAGAAAAGATTCTTGCTTTTCCATTTTGCTCTTTCTCTACTTTTCATGTCGTGCAGAGTTGGTGCCATTTGGCAGTGATCTCTGATTTGGCTCCATTTCCTGCACCAGTACCACACCATGGCAGCTCAGCCCCTCCACAGACTGTAAGGGCCTGGGTCATAAAGAGGGGTTTCTGACATAGTTGTGTGAGAACCTAGGGTAAGCCCTCTGTTATGGGTGGGGACATGTTCCGCTCCTTGCCCAGCATTGACCAGACGAGACAACCGCAAGCAAGCACTTGATGGTTGGCTCAGATGTACATTTTTTTGGGGCCCATATCCCACCTTCGTGTTCTGTGCTTCATTTCTTGCCTTCTTGATCTGTCTTGAACAAAACCACACAAAGCAGAGGGACTGGTGCAGCAAGGCTGTCGAGCAGCTCCACTCCCCGCTTAGCAGTGAGGTCATAGACTGCGAGCCCAAGCCTAAAACTTGGCTTGGTGCATGTGAACTGATTTTGAATCTTCAACACTTTGAGCCCCCCATTTCATCTTCTTCTCATGCCGTTTGCATTTGTCCTTTTCTCTCGGAAATCTGACATCTTAGCACCTCATCATCCTGCAATCTTCTGGTCTGGCAACGAGGCAGCGGAACATATGGGATCCATAAGACTCATATAGATTACTCAACTTTAAATCTCTCAGGATCTCATCCCATGCACAGTGAACTCGCTTTCTCACACAGCAAAAATCACTGGTGTCTCCTCATTTTGGCACTCAGATACAGTGCCATTAAGTGATGTGTTACATAATCGCTGTCAAATGCATGATTTCATATGTGGGCTGTTTTTTTTAAGGCATATACAGTGCCCTGCAAAAGTATTCACACCCTTGAATTTCTCACATTTTATTACATTACTGCCACACAAAGAGGTTTGTATTAAGATTTCATGTCAAAGAAACAACACACAGCAGTACACAATGATGAAGTGTTTAGTTTTATTATCCTGCCGGAGCCACGCCCAACCTTCTGCAATTTTTTTCTTAGGATTGCACTATATTTACTTTTATGCATCTCTCAGTGAACTTGGACCAGCTTTGTGATTTTTTATTTATTTATTTTTTTGTGCATGCACCAGCACAGGCTTTTCTTGCCGTGTTCCCACAAATCATGTCATTTGGACAGACATGATTGAACATGTCTATCCAAATGACATTTTTTGTTTTGGTCATAATTTATAATTTGTCAAAGTTTAAGTGAAAGCATGCTATGTTATAATGTCACAGAAGGCTATGTGAAATTTTAAAGAATTTTGCTAATTTGTGACACCGCACAAAATAATTTCTAAAGGAATGCGTATTATAACCTAATCGTGCTTTAAACTTCTCCACGACTGTCCTCCTGCCTTGTTTCTCATGTTTTTTTGCTACACTAGTGTTCTCTAATAACCTCTGAGGCCTTCGTAGAAAAACTGTACCGATATTAGATTTCCCCAATGTCAGCAAAATATTTAATTTTGATTGTATTTCTAAATAGTGTGATAATATTATCAATTTAGCTTAACCAACAATAACTGGGTATTTTTCTTTCCTTTCTATTATGTATTGGTTCAAACCCTGTCAATAAGCCTTAGTATAAAAGTCATATTCTAAATGTTTGATTAAATATAAAAGAAAATCATTCTAAACGATCTAATCATGTATTAATTCGTTATACGTTTTTATCTACATTTTTTGTTGCAATACATGAAAATGTTGAAAAGTAGTGAGGAGCAATTTTGCAAGACACTGTAGAGATACAGTCTCTGCTGTCTTAACCATGTCTTTCGCTAAAGGTGCCAGATGCTAAATGTTTCTTCATCACTGGCTTGTAAACTTGTCTGTCTTAAGATCAAGTTTAAACAGCCACAAATTGGCAAAGATTTATGGGATGCTGATTATTGACTTTCATGTTAAAATGACTGAGAAAAAGTTCACTGCAGTGACAGGATAGTAAAATCTTTTGACTCTTAAAATGAGTGCATTAGGTTTGAGCCAGCTCCTTACTTTACAGTTTTACAGAGTCACCCTTTGTGACCTGAGCAAAGCAATTGTAAAAGCAAAAGAAAATAACATTGGCTTCATTTCCATGTGTGCTATGACGTGACTTACACCCTGCAGCTTCAAGGGCCTTTTTTTTTTTTTTTTTTTTTTTTCCACGATGCAACGCTGATTAGCAATATCCTTCTCTTGTTCAAACCATGCTGAAATATTATACATGATGGGACATGAAAATAAGTCTTGGGAACATATTGCTTGTCAGTCACACATCACCTTGTTTTTCAAGAACAACTTCACAGACACAAGGGTGCCAGCATTGTTTCTGCAATGCCCATTTTGCTGGGTTTATTTCTTTAGTTTACAGTGAGAAATGAGAGAATCCAAAGAAAAATGGCATACTTCCTGCATTAGAACGTGTCATGTTTCCGTCTGACACAAACAGCGCCTTGTCTCCCAGTGCAATTTACCTGTCCCGTAGCCATAAGGGCTGTTGTTCCCCTTCGCTTCGTCAGGGTGCAGAGCACAGTTCACTGGGAGGACAGGCTTATGTAGATGTTGTCTAGGTGATGCAAAACTGCTTGACAATGAATCCGGCCTAATCAGCAAGAGGGAAGAATACAACTCCTTTTTTTTTTTCTTCTTCTTCTTCTGCAGCACAGGCAAGCTTTGGATTTCCATAAAACAGAAATAAAATAACAGAACAAACAAAACTCACTTAGAAACTTAAAAAAAAAGAGAGAGAATAAGATAGATTGATGTTCACCGTGAAGATGTAAAGTAAAATCTAAAAGACTACTGTGCTGCCTTGGCAGAACTGGTACCAGGTTTATAAGTAAGCTGAGCCCCACCCTGCTCTCTCAGCCTACTGTGTTGAAGGCCTCAGGCCAAGCTCAGTGAAAAAGTGTATGAATACACAGTGCACTGCTCAGACTTGTTTGGCCTGTTACTGTAGCTGGAGAATATCACTCCAAACGGACTGTCAGCAGGTTTATATCTGATTGCCCAGTGTATGCTCTGCATTTGGTGTTTTGGACGCTTGCTTGTGCTGGTGCACATGCATGCATAAGACCTGCAAACTGAAAGGAGCAATTAAGAGATATAACGTGCGATAATTCATTGTTCGCCTTCCGAATGTTGACAAAACACAAAAGCAGTGCTTTCCTCTTTATCCAGGAGTATTTTGACAATTGAGGCTCATGAACAGATTGGATCAAGCAAGCTTTATAAATCCCATTCATATCTCGAAACATAACGGATTTTACTGTTAATCACTTGAAAAGTCACTTTCTGACGTTAAAAGGAGACTGGATTCATTCCAGAGCTAACTGGCTGCTTTATAGTTTCATACAGCTTTTGGAATTAAGGTGGAAATTAAAAAGAAAAAGAGAAAGAAATCGACGGATTGGGTGGGTGGCAGTGCAAGTTTTTCATTATATAATCGAATTTGCAAGAGCACGCTGCTAAGGATTTTGCATTGGTGGGAAAAAAAAAAAAAATCTCAACTTATGAATCCAACACATGTTCTGTCCATAAGGACGCTTTCTTGTGTGGAAACACAGTGGACAGATGTAATTCACGCATGGCCAGCTGCAACCCTTAAGGACTGGTGTCTTGTCAGTTTGAGATGCGTCTGCTTCAACACAGCGGATTAAAATGGTCCAAATGCCTCCTCAGCTTGTCAAAGCAGAAGCCCACCTAAACGTTTTGACTGAAACACGCAGGACACTGGCACTAGAAGACTAACTCCTGACATCTCCGCATAAAAGGGCTAACTAAAAAGATAAAATAAATAGTGCTGAATTTGAGATGCAAAGACATATTCAAAACCTTTAAAATAAAGCTGGATATAAAAAGCTTGGCCTGGATGCTTGGTGACCTCAAGATTTGATTACAGTTTTACTACGGTTCTCTGAAAGAGAGCTTTGCTGATTTTATTTTATTTTTTTTATCTTCTTCTCCTTCTAATCCATTCTTCTGTGCACGGTAGCAATATATTTAAGTGTACTTTATCGTCCAACCTATTTGTCGAACGAAATTTGTCACAGTTTCAGCTATTTTAAATAATTTAATTATTACTTCGACTTCAGCTATGGTTTAAAACTAGGTAGGCTGTTCTTTCCTGACCCATAGAGACAAAGAAACATGTGCCTACTATTCTTTTTTTTTTTTTTTTTAATATGTCCTGTAGGTTAACTTTGCATTTTATTGACAACAATGCATGCGCTGCATGTCATGCTATTTTTTTTTTATTTTATTTTATTTTTTTTAGATTAAAGTAGTAGAAGCAGTTTGTAACACACAGGTATTCATTGAAGTGATTGGCAAACCTGAAATCAGTTAACTGGAGGGATTTGCCAAAACCTTTAGTCGCTTTAGTTTTTGAGCCTTCATTGACGAGCTCCATGTTTGTCTGTAGTGCAGTTTTTTCATGTTTATCATAACACAATTGGTGTCAGGCTAGTTTGTATTTGATTTGTTCTTAATTATTAATAATCCTATAAGCGCTGAGACCTCAAAAAAAAAAGAAAAAAGAATGGAAACAATATTTGTTACTTGATGTGTCTCATTGGCCATATCAACCTGTTTTTATTGCAACATGTAAATTAGGAAAAGGTCTTCCTCTTGTTCATTTATTTAAGATGAAAGCTCACTCTGATTGGATGCCAGGACTGAGGCATAGTTGAGGCACCTCTGTCCCTTCCTCTGGGAACATTTTCATAGTCATATCTGTTTGTTTTTGCACAGCATCTCCGAAAAGAGGCAAGCAGTCAGAAAATATGAGTCACACAGAGTCTATGAGCTAATAGTTTGAGTTCAGCAAACTGAGCTGGGTGGGTGACACAGGCTAGCTGGTATGTGCTACTTTATGCCATTCTCTTTATCTTGATCAAACGATATTTGTCTTGTACATTACATTGAGTTGAAATGGCTGGATACCTGCCAGCTTTGCTGCATGGGAAAAGAAAATCAGCTTATGTAGCTCTTAATACGTGAAAGTTATTTTATGAAAACTTATGTTTCTACATTATATTTCGTTTGGATTGAAAACTTTCACTTTATCACGTTTGCCAGAGGTAAAATACAGTTAAAAGAGGATTTGCTTCTTCTTCTTCTACCGTTGCCTCAAGTTGGGACATGTTAAAATTGGAGATGAGGGTTTCTACTAATTAGTAAAACATAAAAGAGAAAAAAAAGTGTAATAATGAATGTTGTGGATATTTTACATTAGAGATGATGAGTGAGTGGAGAGGTGACATGATGATAAACAGCCTGCTGGATGACAAAGGCCCGTCAGCTCTTCCATCTCTATGGTGATAGTCGAGTGTTTTCTTTAATGAAAGTCAACTGTGAGCCACTGCATCCAAACGTACTGAAACATTAACAACGTCTGTCAAGGAGGCCGATCTACCTCAGACATGATGAGCTCATCAGCTACTGCATGTAAGTGGAAAAGGCTTGTTTGAGATGCCCACACACCAACATGATGATGCAGGTTTATTAAAAAAAAAAAACACACACACACGCACACACACACACATACTCAGGTACTGATTTTTGCTTGACAAAAAAAAAAAAAAAAAGAGAGAGAGAGAAACCTTACGTACACCCAGAGGAACTGCGGGGGAGGAGAATGACAGAAACAAATTAACAATATTGTTCATGGAGGGATGTTTGGGAGCCTGCATATGATGTTATCGCTGCCGTCTGATCGTATCGCTCCTCGGAGTTGCCCTGCAAGATAGAGCGGGGCTGGAAGGAGCCTTTGTCACGTCTCATTGCTGTAACCTGGATAACAATGCTGATGTTTACACCAGGAGGCAGCTTGAAATCTCAGCCTGAAGTTCCCTCACTTCCGATACACATTACTTCACAATCGTGCCCTTTCGCTGTGATGAGATGAATTTGATAGCTAAACGACGTGATTTACTGACATCCAGAAAAACCGAGCTGTCATTATCAAAGTATAAATCTTTGAACTGCAAGCTTGTCCCAGAACAACGCCCATAAAATCTGTTTTTTCATGTTTCTTCACACACGGATGATAGCTGGTGACTCTGCTTATTAAGCCTGAGTACAGAAGGTGCTCATTAAAACTGAAATTGATATGTGCCTGTATCTCCAGTTGCTTAACGCCTTTGTTCAGTTTGGGAATGCCTCTGTAACCCGGAGTGCTTGGCAGTGAAGCACTGGCCCTTTTTGGCTCTGTGGCCTGTTGTGTCTTTGTCAATCACCCAACCCTGAGAGGAAACGGCTGTGTGGGACAGCAACATCCTGGCAAGCACCTTGGGCAGTTGATACCATGGGAATGCACATTAAACACAAACTCAGGGCATTTATATTGTTGAACACGATCATTGTGTATAGAGTGCATCCAATAGTCCGAAGACTTTTTCTTCGTTCGGAAGGATCTGTTTAGGCTTTGACCATTTAATTGAGATTACACCGAACCGCTATGGTCTCTAACTTCATGACCTGAAATGGCTATATATTTTTATTTTTTATTTTTTAATACATAGCTCTCTTGAACTTCACAGGTCAGCAATTTATCTGCCAAACAAAACTGCTGACAATCTATTTAAGGTGAAGAAACACAAACAAACAAAAAAGGGAATTAAGGGAAGGAGGGGGAAAATGCGAGCAGGCGAAAAAAAAATCCCAGGAGAACCACTAATATAAAATGCAGTCCTGCGAAAAAATGCTGAGTCACTGAAGACCATTTTATATTTCAGACAAAAGGGACGAAATATTAAGAGTAACAAAAAGCAATTGAAACAGTCATCCATCCATCCATCCATCATCCATCCATCCATCCATGAGCATGATCATGAATCACCCTCTGAATGTAACATTATCAGACCTATAGTGTTATAAAACATGTACCCATGTTTCTTACAGTGTTCATAATGACCTAATTTGTGACATTAACAAGAGGCCAATTAAAAACTCTGGAGCCTGGTTGAAAAAAGAAACGTTCCAAATTATTTCAGAACTGAAATATTCTTGCTTGTAAATCATGTTCAGCTGGTACCAAGATCAGTTCATGGTTTTAATGGTTTTGTTGATCTTCTGAAACAGCTCTGCTCAGCCATCGACATAGAAACGTTGCTACAGGAGGGTTATATAAGATGACCTAATTTCTAGTGTCATGATCCTGTAATCACTGTTAAAAATACAACATAGAGCAAAGCCCAGAGTTTAAATTTGACTCAAACCAATTTGTTCAGCAAGGAGCAGGAAAGTGGAAACGGATACCCAGTGTGGGACTTAAGTTCCACTATGTTCAAGAAAATGACTTCATGCGACCAAAAGCCTTCAATGTGGCTCCTGTATTTCCCCCATAGCATGTGCACCGTTCACCACGGACTTTCAAAACATGTGCTTTACTGTTTTTTTACATGGAAATGGTGACATTGTTCAAATCTGGTGTGATTTAGAGACGGAATGTTTTAGTTTAGGTATTTGTAGATTTACTTCTTACCTCTGCAACATTGTGACGCAGACATACAGCAGAATTATCTCAGTAGCACAAAAACAGATTCTACTTGGTCATGTACGTTGATATAAAGTACTTGTGAGGAGTAAACCTTCAACTGATTCCTTTTTTTTTTTTGCATATCGGCATGAAAATATGTGTAACAAGTACACATATTTAAGTTTGTGTCCTTGAGCAGCACTGGAAAGATGTCTAATTTTCAAAACGCTTTGACATCACTACTATGTACTAACTGCACACATGCACTTTCACTTCTCTCTTTGTTCTCATGTCTGTCTGAGCAGAGTGAGATCATTCAACACATTTTTTTTGCATTTTACTGGCTAAAACGGGAAGTCCTGAGTCTGCCGCTACGTCTAAACCTGCCCTCCTCTTGTTTCATTTCCACTGCGTCGTGACGTCAGGAACGTGACCGTTTACTTCAGAGTGGTGTATGCTATAACCTCTGTGGCTGGTGTTTCTGCTTTCTCCAGAGCTAGCTGGGAGCGTCCTGCGGTTTTAGGAGGTGCACTCCCTTTGCCACGGATAGTACAGATTTCACACATTGCCAAAGCACCACTTTGATGTGGGGATTTACAGCTTCTGTTTAAGCACATTTATTCCCTTGTCTTCATATGCAGCATGGTATGGTAGCATGCTTTTTTCAAAATGACAAGAAGGATTTAAAAAAAAAAAAAATCCCGTTTGGTTACAAAGGTTGCAAGTATGATCTACATTATGAGTTTAAGGAATCTGACCAGAAGAGAACTGAAAAAGCAATTTCAAAAAGTTCCCTGTAACCTTAAAAAAAAAAAAAAAAAAAGAAGAAGACAGAAATGAGCAAAAGATTAATCAAATAGGTCGAGGTTATTGTGGAAATTCGAAATTCACTTCCTGGACTACAAGTTTGGCACCTAAAGTTTCTTAACCTTAAGTAAACCCGTATAACTTCAAGTATTGTTACCTTACATGTAACCCGAACACACATGCAGTCCAGTAAGAAAAACAAGAAGTATTCAAACCTTTGTAAGTCAACGCTCTGGGAGCCAAATTTATGGTGAGAACCCAGCAGAGAGCGAGCAAGCAGAAGTGGAGGATGCGCTATGAATACCAATTTTGCTGCTAGACAAGCCAGAAAGCTCCAACATCAGGCAGTGTGACACAATTTGTGAAAAGTTTTAGTCTGGAATAACATTACCAAACATGAAATCATTTACAATGCAATTAAAAGTATTCATATATTTTAAACTTATTTGATCTTCAACGTGTGTAATTGGGAATTTATGTGATGGACCAACATGAAGTTCTGCATTGTTGTAAAATGGAAGAACAAGATATAATTTTCACATTTTTAAACATCATTGGTTTGCCAAAACCAGCTTTGCAGATCTATAAACTCAAATGTTTGGCTATTAATCTTTGATGATGAGATCGAACCTGCCAACAGATTCTTCTGCATGAGCTGTGCATTTCTGTAGCTCCTCTAGAGTTGGTATGAATCTTTTGCTGATCAATGGTCTCCTTGGCCTGCTGATCAGTTTCGGTGAGTGGCCATGTCGATGTAAGTTTGAAGATGTACCGGTTTGTTTCCCATCCTTGGGGATGGACTGAATTATTATCTGTAAGATGTTCAGGGTCTGATATATTGTATTACAACATTTTTAAACCTAAACCTACTTTAACCTGTTATTCACGAGAGGACCCAAATTTGGGTCCTCTCGTGACAGAGGTGTCAAACTCCAGTCCTCAAGGGCCGCTGTCCTGCAACTTTTAGATGTGCCTCTGCTGCACCACACCTGAAAAGAATAATTAGGTCATTAGCAAGGCTCAGGAGAACCGATCTACACAGGGAGGAGGTAATTAAGCCATTTCATTCCACTGTTTTTTACCTGTGGCACATCTAAACACTGCAGGACAGCGGCCCCTTAGGACTGGAGTTTGACACCCCTGTCATTGTGAATGACAACCTGAGACCAACAGGTTAAATGTTGCCGAAACTGATGTGTATCATTGGCCTGTTTGGTGTGTTATTTGGTCTTGACGATCTTCTTTGCTCACTAATTTTCTTTAACAAACACCTGAGGTATCCCCGTACTAGTTGTATTGTACTGTATGCATACAAATTTATACTGTCTTTTAAGGCTAAGAACTATTTGGAAGTAACAAAACAAAGGAGACTAATCACAAATTCACACCAAGTCTTACTCTAACCATATTATTTTCCTTCCACTTCACTATTACGCACTACTTTGTGTTGGTCTATTACATAAAACCCAAATAAAATTTATGGGTGTGATGTGGACAAAATATCTAAAGCAGCTTTTTTCCAACAGTGTTATTGCAAACAATATCCATTGTGAAACACTTGTGTTAAAATAGTGAACCTTTTGTGAAACCTCTGCTGCTGTGAATGGAAAGTGAGAGCAAATGGAAAGCGGTAATAATAATCTAAAACAGTGCAGCCAGGAACCTGACAGCTCAGGTGCCCAAGCTAGCTCTTTTTGCCAAGCATTTTTCACTCCTTTTCCAAATTGTGCACGAGTGTGTGACAAGAAGTCATGTATGACCAAGAGATTCCATGGTCTCCCTAAAAAAAAAAAAAAAAAAAAAAAGAAAGACAAAAAAGTATCTCTTCTTGTCTTTTTTTCTTCATTCACATAATCCCATAACCCTGTTGGTGATGAATTAGGATTAATCCACAAAGAGCATGCTGGATATGCCCGAGGCCTCCATGTTGCAAAGCCAGCCTACAAGAACTGGGTCAACTGCCAACAGGAGGGATAGAGTTCATTTGATGACAGAACCAAAATCCTGACAAAGGGGAGGAAAACTTAACCCTGGCACCTTATTTTTCATACTGCTTTCACATTGAGGCATCCACCCAACAATTAATTAAGGGACATGCAAGGTTCAGCAGTAGGTTTTTCAAACATATCACAGTAAATGCATGACTTATTTATTCTTCATTATTTTAACTTTATAGAATTTGACACAGACACAACCAGAAATTTGATCTGATCCTCAAAGATGCAGTTGCTTGTGCTTTAGAGATATTGTGTGAGTGATGTGATGTAACTACTCCAGTCACGCTTCCCCTTCTAGTGTAGCTAGAAGGGGAAGGTTAATTACCTTAATGGTGGCTTTCGTGTTCGTTGGGTCTTACCGTCTTCCATGTGCAAAGCCATGGCCTCAAGTGTTCGGTGAAAGCCAACAGACTGGCTGATGCAATAGTCTCTCTGGATCTCTGGAGTTCATCAGGGTTACAATAGATCGCTTGGCTGCTCCTGTAATTAATATTGCCTTCACCTGGCTTGTCATTTTATGTGAACGACCTTATCACTGTGACTTTCAAGTTGAGTTACACCCATTTTATTTTCAGGTGATTAAATCTATTATTTTACAACTCCTCTTTAAAGATCTATGTGTTGTGTTCCTTGATGTTTTTATTCCTTACTGTTTTCTGAAAAATCCCTGAACCTTTCACAGAACAGCCGGGTTTATACTGGTATGACACATTCATAGACAGACTTTATTTATTTTCTGCGTGTTTCCTGAAGGCAGTCGATTGTGGTGGATTTTATTTAGGGTTTCCAGAGCAACATGGGGTGAATGGAAAAGCTATTCACACTTATTAGAAATTTATTTGTAAAAATAAAAATAAATCACACATAACTGCTTCATAATTATGCACCACTTTTGTTTTTGTTTAACAAATCAAATTCCAATAAAACCATTGAACTTAATTTTCATATTGTGACTGAAAAAGTTTGAGATATGTATTAGAAGGAAATTGCACTACCATCCTTAGAACATGAATAATCCCTCCTTGTGTTGCACTCTTAGCTAAGGTTTTATGATTTTCTTCACCTACAGTACACGTCAGGTAAAGGATATGACTTCAGAGCAAATATATCATCTTTGCCAAATGGCTGAAGGTTTACTGTTACTTTTGCTGCAGATATAATGGAAAACAGGTGAGAGAGGCAGTGCCACTGAGGTGCAACCTGAGTGGCTCACCAGTCTGGAATAGGCAGCTCTTGCTAATACATTCTTCTCCATTCTATCAGGCCTCTCCCTCTCCCTGCCTCAAATGTCCCTACATTCACCTCTTTGCACCCAGGCCTGGTCCATTAATGACATCCATTTTGGGAGTCGGTAGGAGAGATCCTTTTATGTGGCGGCGATAAAATACTTTTTTGCCTGTGCTTAGCCGTGGTGCTGCTCTGGGCAGCAGACCATTACTTGAAAATAAACCTAATTATTTTCTGTGCTGTTGCAACCACAGCCCTAAGTCTCCAGCTGCAAACTCATAGGCTCATACACCGGTCTGCTTCTGGGCCTTTCCCATCTCTGCTGGGCCAATCCAAGTTGAAAAACTGATTCACTTCAGTGATAACCAAAAAACGGTCTTAAGTCTCAAAATCAAAACCATTAGATTCTGTTCATATAACACGGCGCAAAGTGTCTTCGTTCAGCGCATTAACTCCAATCTGATGTAAAATGGATTAAAGGTGGTTTTCTGGGGAAAATTTCTGGTAAATCCTAATTCAATATTCCCATGTAGGCATGAATGCATATGCAAATGAATCTGTGGGGGACGCATAATAGGGGCGAATGGTGTAAGTCTGACATGCTCCAAACATAAACCATGTGCGTTTTTCTTTTTGTCTGCAAGTATAGTAAGATGTCTTTGTTCTAGCACCGTACCTCAGGAGAGAGTTCTCTTCCAACAGGACTGACTATGCCTTGTTGTAGGCTTTTTTTTTTTTTTTTTTTTTTTTCCCCTGGAAGATCCTCCATCCCTACTGTCCTCTGCCGGATAAGGAATGTGTGTGTGGCAGTGTGGCAAAAACCAATCAGTAGAATATCTGTGACAGAGCATAAGTGGATTATGGAAGGAGGGAACTAGACCAGAGGAGCCAAAAGGCAAATGAAGCCACAGTTGCATAACAGAAAAGACCTGTTGCATCAAGTAACAAGAACCACTGCACAGGGCCTGTGGGATATGATGCTCATTGCTTGGTAGTTTTATGGCTATCACTGGGAATGTCATAATGAGGAAAGAGAATTTGCTATGAGTCCTAATAACACGAACAATAATTGCTATACACTCTGTCTAGACAATGAATGGTTAAACTGCGTGTGTGAGGGTGTTA
Organism: Poecilia latipinna; assembly: GCF_001443285.1. Lineage (NCBI taxonomy): Eukaryota > Metazoa > Chordata > Actinopteri > Cyprinodontiformes > Poeciliidae > Poecilia > Poecilia latipinna. The sequence continues at coordinate 117,634 of NW_015113428.1, read as the reverse complement.
GAGAAGCATGGTCTGGGGCCAGGCGGCGGGTGGATGGTGGTAGTGGTGGCGGGAGGGGTGGTACTGCTAGAACGGGTAAGTAAAGTGAGCATTCTATTGAGGTCTTAGTTTGGCTAATCTCCCCCATGTGACAGCACAGCCAGATTTGCTGCCATGGAATGCCACAGACTGTTGTGCTGCGGACAAAAAGAGACAGGGGCTTAAGCTACAGGGGGGCAACACTGCATGGTTCTGGAGAGCAGCGTAGCTATGCCAAAAGGCAGGAAAAAAAAAAAAAAAGAAGAAGTTCTCTGGATTTTTTGCATCAACCCCTTCCTATCCTAGTGGCAGTGTCCCTTTAACTGCAGCAGTCAGTTACGACACACATGTACACATTCATGTGGAAGTCACCACCTACGGGAGGATGTAATAAGGTGTTTTGGGAGGTGTCTTGCACACACTTGACCCCTCCTCCTTCGGTCTCCTGTGCCTGCAGTGGTTTCTGTCTTTCACCCCAGTTGGATTAGAACCACATCTGGTCCACAGGCATTGAATCTTCCCATGAAAACCAGAACTCTGGCAGTGACTAACAGCCCAGATCCTGAGGCTGGACCATTGATGCAGCCCAACAAATGTTGTTTTGGCTTCCTCTTTTGTGGTTCATGTTAACTCAGAGTGCTAATACCTGGAGCAACTGATCATTATTGGAAGAATCAATTATGCTAGTTTAAAAGAGAAATATTATTCAGTGCCATTTATTTGAGAATTTGAGGCTTGAATAATACGATTTTAAAAATGTGTTTCAATATACATTACCCTCCAAATGAATTTATTCCCTGGTACAGATGTAAACTTGTAAAACTAGATTAATATCTAATTGAAGTAGCAGAATGTCACACAGAAAATTAAGTTGAACAATTTTTCATTTACAAGACATGGAGTTTCCCTGGTTTATATTATGCATCACAGAGAATAATTTCATTGCATGGGTTCATTGTGGTGAAGAGAAAGCTGAACCGAAAGGGGAGACTCTCAGTTTACCATTTGGTTTATGTTCCTACCCTTACCTACGGTCATGAAAATGACTTTCCTGCACAGGGTAACCCTCCTAGAGTTGGGGTGAGTAGCTCAGCCGTCTGGAATGGGTTCACGGTACAGCCCATATTCCCCAACATCAAAAGGGATCACTAAGGTGGCTTAGACACGTCTTCTAGATGACCCTTGGATGCCTCCCTATGGAGGTGTTTCTGGCATTGCCCTCCAGGAGGAGGCCCAGGGAACGGCTCAGGATATGCTGGAAGGACAAAGTCTGTCTGCTGGCTCACTTTGAGAAGCAGGAGGAGGAAGTTTGGGAGAGGGAATTGTGGGGGTCTCTGCTAAGACTGCTATCCTCACAATCTACTTTCAGGGAAACGGATGACGAGTATGAGTACCTTAAAAAAGGGAACATTAAAACACGATTCCATAGGGTCGATGTGTTGATCCTATTAAGTAAATGGTTGCAGGAAATTAGCTATAATTGCATAAGTTAAGGGCAGAGTAAATATAAAAAAAATAAGACTATATGTGGATCCAAGTCTATCCAAACCCAAGTTTAGACTGTAGGTTCTTGCTAATCCACTTGAATGAGTTTGTCTGCATTAAATTGATGTATCTCTTTCTATTAATTATATATTTTAATAATGGTATTATATATTTTTTTGTCTGTCTAATTTGTTTTACCATTTGGTGTGTAAGTCCTTTTGGTAGTTAAATGGCTGCCATTTTGATATAAACGTCTTAAAATAACTGGTTGTTTTCAGCAGATTTTAGTTGGATCTGGTGAAACATAGACAGTGATTATCTTTAAATTCCAACTGTAAAGTCTAGAGAATGTGAGTTTGTTTTCATTCTAAAAGGCTTACAGTGCCTGGCCACTCTTTGAAACAGCAGAACATGTCAAATATAAATCTCGGTGGTTTCTGCATGGCAACAGGATGTATAGGTAATCGCAGAAGGGGAATTGGCTGCCAGACTCAAAATCAACCTCCGATGACATCACTTCCAGCTCCTAGATCTGGATCATTCAGAAAAAGCTCTTAATAGGGTATAAGAGAGAACTCGGCACCCTACAGAGATTATTCAAAGATGAATGGTTAACATTTCTTCTCTATTTCCAAAAATAACTAATATTTTTGTAGTGGAATACCAGTTTTAATTTATGTAAAAAAAATCTTGACATAAATTCATTTCCTCCTACTTTAAAACTGTATGATAATTATTTTAAAAAATGCATTTATTCTAATGCTTTTTACAATTTTTTACTAGGTGGGTAAATAATTCAGAGGGGTGCTCTATGAATGAGTTGTATCACGGATCCAAGCACTCAACCCCAATCCCTAAACCTAACCTGCTCTTGTTAAACCATTCAAATCCCCCAATTTGGGTCGAACTTGAGAATCATTGTCTTGTAGCTGTAAGGACATGAAGATCTGTCAGTGTTAGCTTCACACATTCTCCTCCGTCCCCCCCCCACCTCCCCGCCATCCCTGATTCCCACCCCACCCAAAGCTTTAATTAAAGACATAATCAGGATTTGCATAACAAACACCCAGGAGTTCTTAAAATCGGTGCCCCATTTGCCATCAAAAATCTAATGAAAATATAACATCACCTATGGGCCCTCCTCCAGAAATTCTCAGCTTAGCTGTACCAGTCTAGAACAGAAAGGTTTGACATTTAGTTAGTTTAATTCTTTTGTATGATGAGCATCAACCCCCTAAATCCAGCCTGGCCAAATCCTCTTGAGAGGGGCTAAGTGGCAGAGCCAAGTGAGGAGAGAGCAATAAAGAGTAGAAGAGAGGGTTGAGCAAGGACAGGAGAGACGAGGAAAGGAGGGTCTGCAACTAAGGCATCTAAACCAGGATCAGGTCAGGCTAGACCTCTCCTCCCTCGACTGCCTCCGCCCCAGCAGGCCTCCCCCCCCGCCTCAGCTGTCCCTGGGCCACAATAGGTTGAGCATCTTTTGTGGCATTAACGGTTTGTAGGAGCCAGAGAACAATGTATGAGAAGTGAGGAGCTCAGGGTTCCCACACACAGGGCCGACATATCCTAACCCCCCCCCCACCACCAATCGCTGGTAAAAGACGGCAACCTGCACACAGCTGATCTCCACCTCCTGCTGAGACCTCTCCCCCTTCGACATAAAACACATTCTCCTCCACATGCATGTACAAACACACTCTGCTACAAAGCAAACACAGTCATGCACACATAAATACACATTGCTGGTTTGACACAGATATTTGCTCATGTTTAATGCATGATAAATAATTTATGACACCGGATAAAGTTGTTGATATTACTGTGTGTGCACATGCGCTTGCACATGCACTTGCACGCATAGCTGATTGCCTGGTGAGACCACAGAGAGGCCTACTGGGGAGCCCTTTTGTTTCAGGATGGGTGAAAGTTTGTCTGGGATCTTGATTAATTTGTACTGTCATATGTGGGAGGCGCGTTCCACGGTTGGGGAAGGGGGGGGGGGGGTGGGGGGGGGGGGGGGGGAATGTCATTTATGGAAATCTAAATTTCTTCCTTTCAAATAGACTGAAATCCATATCTATCGTGAATTGTAGGTCACTGATCGATAAATAATTAAGCTACTGTACACCTTAGCTTATTCAGCATCTAGTTTAAATGTGCAGAAATTGATCATCTAGAACTTGGAAATACATGATTAAAACATGAAGATTGATGCATATTAATATGAACACATTTATATAATTCAAACACAAATCATAAAACAGAAAATTACAGACGGACAAAAATATAATAATTTTTCTTTTTGATATTGTGACATATTTGATCATTATAAATTTCATATCACTGACGCATAAATAATAAAAAATGAATAAATAAAAAAAACAAACCTAGTTTATACACTAACTCTGTTGCATTCCTTTCTGGTAACACTTATTTGAGGGGGTGCGCATGAAAATGACATGATACTGTCATAAACCCGAACAAGTCTTCATCATATGACATGTCACATGATTCTGTAAATAATGATACTTCTATGTGTATTAAAAGTGTCATTATTTATAGAATGACACTTTAATGAGAACTGTCATAAACATTCATGAGTATGCCTTCTTTTTCTAACCCCCCCCACATGTTATGTCATGTTTACGACAGTGTAATGCCAGTTTTTTTGCACAGCCCTTCTATTCCTGAATGATGTGATTTCCACTACAATACCCTTACAAATATCCATAATCCTGGAACTTTTTAACTGGTCACACACAGTCAATTGATCTGTTGTAGAACAGGTGTGGTGTGACGAGTTGAAGGGGTCCATGTGATGATAAGGGCGCTGCTGAATTTTGAACCAATATGGAGAGTTTTCTGTGGCAGACCAGAATAAGCCATGGAAAGCAGCTCCAGTTAGTTGCAGGAAACTGTTGCTGATGTTAACAGACAGTCTATGTATTTGACTGCACTATATCTTTATGCAAAGAGGAGAACATGGTAGAGACGTATATTAAAAGACTTGCAATTGTTGTTTTGAAAGGATTGAGTCGGGAGGGCTGAATACAAATGCATGGGACATTGTTCACATTTAAATTTGTTATGTCATCATGCAGCTTTGCTGTTTTGTGTTGGTTTGAGTTGAAGAAAATCAAGAGGAATTAAGACTTTTTCAACGCTGCTTAATTGAATAAAATGAACCAGACAAATATGGGAAATCAAAACTGTTTACACGTTTTCTCTCTGTATGAACATCTATCAGTTTTCACTGTGACATTGTGGAATAACTCCTCTTCTTCCCCCTTTTTTCCCTCTTTTTTGTCTTCTACCCACCATTATCTTATTTTGCTGTGAGGGATTCCCACACTTCACTGCTCTGATGCTATCAGGGCCAATGAGAAGCCGGATCTGTATTGATTTTCAGCCACCTGTGCCAGGCGCCTTGTGGCTGTGAGTTATCCTCGCTCCCTTCCTCCTTTTTGCGCTCCTCCTCACTGCCCAGAGCCTGCCACTGTCTCCTGGGGTAGCTGATGCACAGCAAGCAACACAGTCCATTTGTCAGCAATTGTCAGCGTTTAGTGAGGCAATGATGTGTGACAAGATGGGGATGGGAAGGGAGAGCAGGAAGTAGGAAAAAAAAAACATTCTGGGAGGCAGGGGGCAGGTGGAAGGGGTGAAAGAGCTCCCTCCAATGGAATGAAAAACACATCCCACCAGACAGCCCCAATAATGTAAGACTGCAAATATTTGTCTGCACATACTACCTTTTTATTTTCCTTAGATTAGAGGACGTTTTAATAATTTCAATGGCTGAATGTTGTTTGGAGAGTACTGCTGAGCCCCACTGAGGTGACAATATAGATTTTTTTTATTTTATTTCGAGCTCTCGTGCAACAGAGAAGAGACTGCTTTCTACCATCACAGGTCTTTGTTTAGCTTTGATTCAGTCAGAAAAGACTGAGAGAGGTGCCCTTGTAGTAGCAAAGATTTCAGTGTTCTGTTTTCATTCCAGGTGGAACTAGTTATTAGGGAGAATGTGTGGAGAACATCTTTCTCTAAACTCTCACAGAAGGTTTATACTCCGAGGAAGTAATGAATCTGAACTGAAACTTAACTGAACCAAACTGAAGTTTTGTCTGCATTTCCTGCTAATGAATACCCAACATTAAGTGTCTTATAACATTCTTAGTGTGCAGAGTCTTTTGCCAAAGAAAAATACCTCATGAAAATTTCTCAACAGTTTAATTGCATCTTTCTAGGCATTTTTCAGTCTGAAACTATCCAATTCGTGCAGCATTCCACACATCTCTCGGAGCAGGAACTTGCAAGCACTGTGCTGATTGGTACTACTTTTCAATCCTGAAGCCAGGATTTAGTTTGGCAGGGAGTCTTAGGAGGCTTTATACCTCCACCTCATTAAAAATATTTGACACCTTTTCCACTCCAAGGTTGACAAAGAAGCTCAGATTCTCTAAGGATGCCCTCTGAAAATGACACCTCAATATTTTTCTTTCCGATTTTGTACAGCAAAACATGGATGAAAGCTTTCTGATATACATTTCACGCAAATAGGCCTCTTTATGTGTTGCCAGGCAAAATCTGTTGACTTGGCCTTGACTCCTGGAGCCTTCAACAATTATGAAAATATGATAGGCTCAGTGCTTTGTGGATGTTTAAGCTCATGTTTTTGGAAGGTTGCTGCACTGCTTGGTGTTACTGTGTAGCCTGCCTTAATGGATCCTCAGCAGGGGGGGGTTCTGATTGGCCAAGCGCCTTTCGTTTGCTTTGCTCCTGGGCTGCAGTGCCAGAGAACAAATCTAGGGACACATTTTGGGGATCAGCTCGTGTAAACTGGCTTTTTCCAGGTCCATATGGAAGACATCATCACACAGAGAGCAGTGTGAAGTCTGTCATAGTGGAGCTATTGGATCACATATATCCCCGCCTATCACCCAAATATCAACACGTACCTCTTCACCTGAAAAGCCTGTTAGAGAAAATCCATTCAAATCTGTCAACGTGATGTGCAGCCTGGCAACGATTCTTAATCTTATTTACTGAGTCCTTTGGCCTCCTTGGTTTGGTTTCTGGATCCTACGAGAATTGTTGCTAAACTATCAAGACCTCCACTAAAAATGTTTAATCTTTTCTCACACAGGTTGCATGCAAGATAATTGAGATGTAGTCCAGACCATTTTTGACAGTAACACATTTTTTTGTAGTGTAAGCTGGAACAAAACATTAAATGTCACCGCTCCCACAACCAAAAAAAAAAAACAAAAAAAACAAAAAAGTGCTCAGACAATTTTTTACTGACGGTATTGGAGCCAAATATGTGTTAAACCAGCCTCTGCTGACTACTACTGATGTTCCATGTTAAATTGATAGCTTAGAGAAGTAAGGTTTTGTTGAAAGCTGGTGAGACATTTGAAGTCTCACCTCTCATCTCAGTACACTATTTTACATTTCCATTTAGCACAAATCTAGATCAGTTGGCTACCTCAAAATGGGCTAACATCTAGGCAAGGATGCTAGCCCCCTGATGTTAGCCCCTACAAAGACAAGTGAGTGTCTTTGTTTTCCTACCGACAAGTGTGACCGACGGGTGCATCCTCAAGTTGGTGCTCATCGGCACCAATCAAGAGATCAGGATAGGAGCAGTTTCCCTGAGGCAGAACCTACACTTGACTCAAAGTCATCCTTGACGTCTATTTGCTGTTTCTTACTTACCTTCTGTGTTCTCCTGGTTCCTCCTCAATCAGTCTTCTGCTGAAGGTCAGGCCAGGCCAGGAGATGCCAATGTTGATTTGTTGGTTTACATAGTAACAGTTGACAGGATTTAGCATCATAGACAGTATAAACAATGTGTCCATTCACAGTTTCACCTAACTTATGTTGTGTTAAAAAGCAGTGGGTGGATATTTGGAAAATGTTTGACAATAGAAGATTGGTCTGCCGAAATAATTGTGCTGCTGATTCATTATGTAAGGTTTCACAATATTTTGGTTTTCCACTAATGAGTACTTTCTTGTCAAAATACACAGTTGGACACATCAGAATATAGGAGAACAGACTTGTGATAGTGTTCTACAGATAAACTGCACTAGTGTAACAAATGTACATGTCTGAACATTGGTCAATATTACTCCTTCACTCAGATTGATCAATAGATCACTAAATTCTAAAGAATCTTCCTCGTTTTAAACCTTTGAGGTTAATGAGCAGCACTGTAATTACTGTGCTGGGGAACTGCTTTTTCTCATCATGGATGACTAGCCTGGAATTAACTCATTACCCCCTGTCCTGACCATGCAATTAAGCTCTGCAACACAATTAAGTCTCCATCTTACGCCTCACTAGACACTAGACAGCAGTGATCACTGCCAGTGTGCCATCACTGCTAACTCTTATCTTGTTGTTGATTGCCGAGTTATGGCTTCTAATCAAACTGACAGCTACAGTTTCTGAAAATCTTTAAAAGTTGATTGTGTTGATTAAATATGATGTATTCAGAAGCTTCTCAAAGGTGTTAATAGAGATGCACCGACGCTGAGGTTGTGAGTCGTTCATGGCTAGCTGTCAGTAACGTTTTCGGCCTGATGGGGTTATGCAGATGTCTGCAAGGGTGGCCCACGAACAATGCTGCCCATCTGGAAGCAGCTCATTTTGGCGCTGGACGATCTGATGGATGGGGAAATCTCGTCAGGATGTCCAGCTGAGCTCACCAGCGGAGACCCAATCAATCACCCCTCTCCTGTCTCTACTGATGGGCACCCATCCAAACAAAAACCTAGAGGTCAAGGGTTCTGTCAAGGCATCTTAGGCTCTATACACTTATTCCTTCACAACAGACAAATTAATCTGAGTACTTTAAGAGTGCTATTGTGATATATAACCTCCACTATGCATCTTCTTGTTCCATGTGAAAAAAGTTATGGAGAGACACATGGACTTGCACTGGCACAAGAAAATATTTCCTAATGGCAACTGTAGTGATACCATTTTATGAAAGAACAGCAGTCTTGAAAGCTGGCTTTATAATGCAATGCATCTCTTGAATGAAGTTTCATGACAGCTTTGCAATCTATTATCTTGTCAAGATTTTGGAGCCGCCTGTTGAGGAGAAACTGCTTCTCTTGTGCTGTGATTGATGGGTTTTCAGACTTATTTTTCCATTACTCTGGAGACTCCTCTTCAAGTCAAGAGATCTCTCAAGTTTCAGCCAATAGACCTGGGTTTCGTAAATTATTTTCTTAGACATTTACAGTCCCAAGTAAAATAATGAAAGGAAGTACTTGACCGACTGTCACATTAATATTTTGTGTATTGATACAAGGCAACGCATTAGGGGAGCCTCTATCTTTTTTTGTTTCTAAACATGCTCAAGAATGATTGAAAATATAAATAAGAGATGGGTTTGATAATGGCTAAAACTGACTGGAGAGCCACAGGGCCAAAAGAAAATTAATTTTCCTGTAAGCTGGCTTGGCTCTGCACTTGTCAGTCATAATGACAAATGGCAGTGCTTGATGAAGCAGAGGGGTTACATCATCACTTCCCTAATGAGGCAGCTCACAGCAGGAGGGGAAGCAAGAGAGCCAAGCAAGCAGTATTGATGAAAAGATGGGTAAAGCGGAAGAATTAGACAACTGCTTCAAAGTTGCTAAACACCCACGACTGCCTGCCTACGTGTCAATACATTTTTGGATTGTTGTTTGGAATACTCAGCAGTTATATGGATCCAGTATTGGTTTTGTTTCCAACTCAGGATCACATCAAAATCGTCTTTGAACTCATCATTTAAATCTGATGTACACGTGATGAATATTTGACCTGATTTTCCACCACTTTTGCTTAGAACCCATTTCTGGAAAGACAAAAGCAATAATGTTTATTTAATAAGGCTGCAAAGTATGTTTGTGGAAATATTTGTATTTAATTAATAGTTAATAGATTTGGTCCCTGAGAATACAGGAGAATGAGTTCTAACAATTAGGTCCAGCCAGGGTAAAGGACATTTCCCATTTGCCTGGGTCTCTCTGTGTCTTTATGGTTGGGTCTAGGCTTGGCATTGGAGTCCAAGGGGGAGATTATCTTGCCTGTCTGCCTTCAGGAGCTCTCAGGGTCCGTGTCTTTGTGCAGCATTAAAGCTGGCGGGGAGTGCGCCCACCGAGCGAGGGGAAATGTGTTTGACATACGCTCAGAGCACACGGTCGGGGAGGCTGCAACAGCAGGATACGATTAATGACCACAGAATCAGATTGTTACAATATGGCTTCCCTTCACCCCCTCCTTCTTCACTGAGGGCCTGTCATATTTCACAGACTTGCCTGGACTGCGTGTGTGTGTGTGTGTGTGTGTGTGTGCGTGTGTTTGTAGTGTTTGTGTTGTGTTTCTTTAGTTGGGCAGGGGCCCTTTTATCCTCTTTTTTTTGTTGTCTTTCTCTCTGTGTCTCTCTGTTGATGGGGGTCATTGATATGCAACAGTGCATTCTTGGATCTTACAGGAGAGTCTGTTCTCATGGTTATTGTGTGTTACTTTGGCTGATTAGACACAAAGACACACCTCTTTGGAACCACATTAGCAACTGGGCACAGGGGGGGAAAAACTCCTTAATTTCATAAAAGAAGATTGATTAGAATGATGGATAAGGGCTTTTAAAGTAGTTTATTAATTAGTTATAAGTGTAAAAATATCCAAACTGCAGTACATACCTACATACACGTCTTGATTTAGCATAGATCTACATCAGCTGACTGAGACTGTGGCTCGTCTAAGAAGGGCCAAGACCAAAGTTATAAAATCTACTGTAATGTTCTGATCAATTGTAAATAAACTCACTGCTTGTTGCTCTCATGTGACATTTTTTATGGAGTACTTTGAATAAGAGGTAACAACTCTGTGATATTTGGGCTTGTGAGATATTTCTATGTGGTTCCAGTTCACAGTATGTGAGTAAAACTTACAGAAAGAGGTTACTTGTTTTGGAAAGTTCGGAATCAGAAGCTGTGTTCTATCATGGACTCTCCACAGTGATTATTATATATATATATATATATATATATATATATATATATATATATATATATATATATATATATATATATATATATATATATATATATATATATATATATAAAGAAAACCAGTGATCAGGAGCTTGAACTGATATTGGGGATTACACAAGGACATCATAAACATCTGCTTTACCTGCTGTGACGGTTTTGAAATGGGGGGAAGGTTTAGAGTTCTAGCAGTCCAGTTTGCTCTCTTCCTTTCTTTGACTTGCAGTCAGTTTCAGGCTATGAGTTCAAATAATCAGAGTTTATTCTGAAAGTGGATGCCAAGCTAGACATCTGCTGCTCGCATAATATCAAAAGCTTATAATCTTTTGATAGAACCCTACTTTAAAACTCTTGAACTATTCCTTTAAATTTTTTATTAAAAAAAAAAAAACGATGTTGTAAATAACTATTTGTTTTAGTGTTTCACATTAAGAGTAGCTTGTAGAGCATTTTACGATTCATTTCAACATTAATGATGTTGCTGAAAACTGGTCCAACTAACTTGTAGTAACAGAAGTTTTCAGGGTAAGCTTCATGGGAACAGCGTTTGAGAAAAGAATCTGTAGACCAAATGTTACCAGATTTCTGAGGTTGTTAGGGGGCTCCTTCAAGTGATCTTCAGGGTTTTAGGGTCAGTGCCTAAAGTGCAAAAGGCCACATGGGGAAAAGATGTGTAGGAGCTGAGAGCGCACACAGGGAACAAGAGGAAAACCTTAACAAGGTGTCGAACACCACTCGTTGGATCTGCGCTCATGAGCACACGCATAACTGGACCTGCGCTGTGATGTTTGTTGACACGTCTGGTAGAGAATTTTGAAGTTTTCACAGCTATCATAAATCAGGAGAGTGCTTGATTTTTCCCAGGGTTAGGAAGCACATCTCGCATATTTTCCAATTCCTTCTGAGGCCCCAGAACGTCAGCGGGCTCGTTTTTCTGAGTCATATCAACTATGGATAACAATTGAGAGACTTATGCAGTTTAATTGCAAATATGAATTCTTGTAGGTAAAAACAGTGGAAACGGGAACCCATCCAAGGATTTTCACATATAGAAAAATGTATTCCCCTTAATGTGATCCCACTTTAAAGAAAGAGATTCAAGTTTCTCCTTCATCTAGACTACATTAATAAGACACTTAACTGGCACCAAATTTCAGCATTTTCCACATACTCTTTTCCCAGATGAATAGGTCAATTTCCTCTGCTTGTGTATTCTGAACAAGGCACAAAAACCAAAGATGTTAGCATTTGTTTTTTCTCTCTTTTTGTGCACTAGTTAAGTAGTTAGGTTATTATGTGCTTTTAACGTGTTGCAGATCTCTTAGATCCCAGTATGTGCTCAACACACACACACACGCACGCACACGCACACTCACCCCACCCAAGCTGCTGTCTCTGCAATTTTCTGTTTCTGTGAATATGAAGAAAAGGAACATTTTTTTGCTATTCTAGAAACAGTAAGCCAAGCTATTTCTTTTAAGAACTGAAAAGAAATAAACCAACAAGTATTGAAAAAAGCAAGGACCATATGGAGATACAGTGAAATGCTGGTGTTACTCAACTAAAGCCAAAAAGATGATGCTCCTTTACACCGTTTTTTTTTTTTTTTTTTTTTTTACAGGGCTCCCTTCTGACCACAATGAGGTTGAAAGCCCTGGATCACACAAAACTTCCTGTAGAGAAAATAACACAAGTCACAAAGAGAAGCAAACCAGAAGCCCAACTAAAATTGTGAGCCTACTAATAAATGCACCGAGGAAGGAACACAACTTTATTTGTGAAAAGTCAACATTAGAATTTGACTAGAAAGGTCTAGTCCATTCACACTGACTCATGCACAAAGCAATGAAACTTTTTTTTTTTTAGAATTAAAGTCAGGCACAACATAACATGAATAAGACTTTTTTTTCTTATATAAAACAAGATTATGTAATTAAGTCAAATGCTCAAAGCCAGGCATGAAAACAGAAAAAAGCAGCAGAACAAACAATGTTATTATAGAATATACAGAAAAAAAAGATATTCTAATAGAAGCTTTTTTTTTTGCATATCAGTTGATATTGTTCAGTTCTCTGTGAACTGTGTGGGTGAAATTAATCTGTTTACTGTTAGGATAGCCACCGCACATTTCTCAGGAATCTGAATTTGGCCCTGAACTTTACTTTTACATGTTGGTTCAGGTATTAACTTATTTAGACAAGGGATCAGGCCTTATTGGTTGTCCCTCTGGATGGAATGGACAAACACAGGGGAGGGATGTTTGAGAAACTGGGCCCTTAGGCAAAGAAGTGGTCACTGAGCTGCTATTAATAATCAGTCATCGCAAGGACTGGCAACTCAAGGATACGTGGTCAGAAAAAGACAAACTTACAAACATTTGCATCTCCTGGGTAACTTACCTTACCTGTTTTGACATTCCTGTTCAGGTAGATGAAGTTGCTTTATCACTCAAATCTATCAGCTTCCATTTAGTTTTCATGCTGTTAATAGCGACACACAGGTCTCCAAAAAATAAAAGGTAATCAGTTTGATGCCAATACCAACGTATCTATTTAAAACCACACAAGGTATTAGGCGGACTAAGTGATGCACAGCAAAGTGGAAATAAAACAATGCAACATTTATAACACACACTTAAAATAATGAATGAAATTCAAGCCAAAAACTCAGAATAAACTCAGTGGAGATAAATCACAATGGTAAACCGCTGTAGAATTAAAATCTGGGAGTTTTAAGCTGTGTAATTTATCTGACTTTATCTGCTGCATATGAAGGCAATGTTACCTCATTTTCATGACTGGTTCGTGGGACATCCGCATGCATGTGCTTAGAGCACCTGAGTCCTAGGTGATAGGATTTTATTTCACTAAATATTTCATTAAAAAAAATAAATGTTAGAAAAAAGTGTTTTCTGGGTAAATGTTTTGAGTTTAGTTCAGAAATGTTAAATTAAACTATTTGTATGTCATTTAAACAGTTGAATAAAGATTACTTTAGATGCTATTTTCAAACATTAGAAAAGAAAATAAGATTCACCACTGTGTCAAAGGAAGCACAAAGCTCTAACAGCACAAATCTCAGAAAGTTAACATGCCTCTTTAAGAACTGTATCATTATAACCATGTCTTTTTAACATATTGAAATACGCATAGCAATGGTTGTAGTTAAAAATACTCATCAATATGATACTGAGATCGACAAACAACTGCTTTCATGTGTCATGATGCCAGAGGTTAGCTGTTGTTCAGTTCTCAAACCACGCAGGACTGGTTCAAGTTCTAAAAATGCGTCCACGTGTCTGAGACAACGAATGCTTATTGGGTGTATGCACTGTAAAAGGATATGTTCTGTGGAGATTTACCAGGTACAGCGAGGGGAATTAGCAAAGACAAACCACTACATCTGTGGTTGGTTTGACAGCCAAAATGTTTCTCTTGGAGTCAAAAGGAAACTGGGATGGAAAATCACATTATTACTGGAGAGGATCCTTCTCCCAGAGCTGGAGGAATAATAAAGATAAGGACGAGAAGCCTTGATTATAAACAGCCTCTAGACGAAAACAGTTGATCCATCATCTTGCTTTTGCCTCTGGGTTCAGTTATGCTCAGTGGAAGATTACTTTTTTTTTTCCTCTAAAATGATGAAGTTTCACTTGTGGTTTTGGTAATGATCTTACTTAATAATACATAATTTGGAAAAATATCACCAGTGCTAAAGTATTAATATCTATAACTATCCTAAGTGATTCATTGACTGTGTGTTTCAGTGCAAACCTTCCACTGCCAGCCCTCGCTTACCTTCCTCCCAGGCTAAGCTGGAACGCATGAGGCCTCAGACACACTTAATGGGATTATGGTAATATAATTTTGTGACGCTGACCTCGGATTGGTGCCAGGTTTCTTCCACTTTCTTAGACAAAAGGCACAGAGCTCACCAAGGTTTCCAGCAGGCTGGCCCAGCTTGGCCTCCTGGCACAGGACAGTGTCGCTATCAGGGCTGTTGCAAGATTGATGGCCGTGAGGCAAAGTTTTCCCTGCTAAAAATGGTCAATTGGAAAGCAAAATACGAAAAAGTAGCAAGACAAAAATACATAAGAGTGCATCTAAACTATGATAGGCGTCTATTTTCATGATTGCGAGTGTAGACGGTAATTAATACAACTCAAGAAGTATAAAATGTGTCCACCATCTACACCCCATTTGTTCAAACAGTAGTTCTTGAGCTGAGGGTAAAGCTTCCATGGTGATAGGTTTGTAGTAAGCTTGTCTTTCCAAATGATTTAGCATGGGTTTCCTCTGGATGTGTCTTGTTGGTTTAGGAAAGAACTTTATGGACTGCATGAGTTGGAAGCAAGTGTGTGTGTGCATGTGTGTGTGTGCATGTGTGTGTGTGTGTGTGTGTGTGTCGATTGCCACTGCTACTGAATGCAAGAGAAAAAAAAAATGCTCACAAAATCAGTAAGAACTCAAACTAAAAATGATGTCTGAAACATATTTTTTTAAATAAAAATGTATGTTCTTATTTGTTTTGCAGTTGTTACGCTATTTACATTAAATCTATTGTGCTGGCTTAGTTCTTGACGTTCTTGTGTACTTTGCAATGGTTCAGTCACCATGGATGTATCACTAGATTTTTTTTTTTGTAGCTTTTTCTTTTCTTTTCCTCTCCTTTTTGCCTTCAAAAAGACCACCCATAGGGTTTGGAGGGGGCAGACATCTCTGCAGAATAATAATGGGGTCGTCCTGGGAAAATTGCCCATGGAATGGCTTTCTTAAAAAAAAAAAAAAAAATGTAGAAAAGAAAGAAAAAATTGGTCCTGCTTCCGATCCTCTTTGGAAACATTCATCAGGGCACTCCTGCTGTTCAGTGAGGAGCGAACCCCATCACAGCACGGCTCGATCCGTACACCACTCCGGTCAGTCTGTTGCTGCCAAGACTTTCTGAGCTGA
>NW_015113428.1:84625-98877 GCF_001443285.1 Poecilia latipinna | reverse complement strand
TCTAGCCTGCAAGATGCTGAAGGAAGTCTTCAAAATCCTTAAAACGTCACCATACGGCCAACAGCACGCTCCTGCCATTATGTATGTGAAAATGGTTACCTGTGAAAATTAAAAAGAGACTGTGGAAGTTTAATTTTCACTTTAAGGCGTACAAAGAAAAAAAAAATGTTGCTGTCAATAAGAAAATATGAAGACCACACAAAGTTTTCTAGAGCGAATGTAAACAAAGAACACAACTTCTGGAATTAGGTTTTTTGGATAAATGAGTTTAAACTATTTTGATAATAAAATAGAAAGAAAAAAGTTTGGAATAAACCAGTGTGGGACAAGGGACTCAGATTAATAGTAAAACATAGAGGTGGATGTGCCGTGGTTTGGGGACACTTTGTTTCAGTAGAACCTCAGAAATTCAATGTAATTGAGGAACATATGAAGTAATCTGTGAAGGAAACCCACTAAGGACTAGTTGGGAATTGAGGAATGAAAAGTCCTATGCCAAGTCAAATGCCAGGTCTTGATTGCTCTGAAATGCTGTGGTGTTGACTTAAAACAGTCTGTGCAAGTAGAAAGCCTTTCAAACATTTCAGCACTGCAAGTAAAACATATCCTAACTTAGCTTGTTTTAATTGTTCTACATAACTGTAACCACAAATGCCCAATTTTTCAATAAACAAAAACTTTTCCTTGAGTTTTGGAAAGAATTGTTGGGTACATTTTAACTTTCACGCAATATGTTTTGTCAGGGACCGGTTGGTGCTGTCTTACCATAAATGCCTCGTGGAGACAGGTCAGACAGCATAATGGGTTGTCGTATAACAATATATTGCAGCAAGAACTCATCAAACTCAATGGCATAGTTCAAGTTATAGGTGGCCTCCTAATTCCTCCTTATGGTGTCACTCAGACGGCGTTTCAGGTTTGAAGAGTAAATCCTGTTCTGAATTCTTCTACGTCACATCAGTCATGACTAAAATTCCTGTCTTTGCAGGATTTAGAAAAAAGACTACTTGGTATTTTTCAGTTTTCCCCCTTCTGTGTTTTTGCCCGAGGCAGCCTCTAGCTGAGTTCCTTTTGCCATACAAGACCCGAGGCCCCTGTTGCGTGGCTCCAGGTTTGAGCCACATGAGATTCAGTGATGGATGTGCCCCTGGGGGTCTCCGTGGGAGGTGGGCTGCGCACACCCCGTCTGCTCTTCACTGTCAGAGGAGGAAGTTGTCCTCCTTTGTAACCAGAGACAGCAGAATGAGGCCCGATGACACTGGAAACAGGGCAGGGAAATTTCTCATGCCACCAGCGATGTTTCCTGAAAGTATTGTACAACTATCATGAATTGCGTTGTCATACTTCTACAGCATTAAGCGGAGGTGACAAAAGTTAAAGTCAGGTATTTATTTATGCATTACCAAATTGCAATAAATAGACAAAACTAATATTAAGTTTGCCCAAATTTAGTTCAAATCCAGTAAGAATTGCTTTTAAATGACCTGATTTCCATTTTCAATCATGTTTAGTTGGAGGACATGAACAGATGACAGGGAACTAAAATCTATCCTGAAATATTTGTCTAAGATAACATTTAAAAGCCAAACTATTTTTTTTTCCTCTACAATTACACTAAAACATCAAATATGGATATTAATTAATGTGAATCATTTCTAATATTTGGAAGAATGAAGACAATGTTTTGGTTATAAACGGCAGCTTAACCTAGCCTGATTTTCTGATATTTGGGAAATCCTGTCTAGTCATCAGAGTGACATGAGGGGAAGCCAGAATAAAAGAGCAAATTAAACATGAGGAAATAGGCATCCTCTGCAAATGTATTTCAAATTTCAACACAAACCTATAGTACCTGATTGTGTTTACATTGTGGCTGATTTATTAAGTTCAGCTCTGTTGCTATATTGCTTAGCCAGCGAGGAATAAACAATATGCAGCGTCTAGTTTGTTTCTTTAAGCCGCTGTGTATACAGGCGAAGGGAGGGGTGTGGACATACGTCTTGTCGATGGGACTGGGTCCCTAAAGGACCTGTGACCTCATGGTCTGCAAAGCCAGAAACCTAAACTAAAATGTCTGCAGCTAACTGTCAACAAGTCGGAAAAAAAATATAATGATCGATTTCTTTACTTGCGCTGCTTTTGCAAAAATTGCATAGACAGCATTTTTTTGTGTGTGTTAAAATTCTTAATGCAGTGGAGAATCTTTATTGAATTGGTAAGCAGACATTAGAAGCTGAAAAATACTTCCTCCACACTTTGAATTTTGCAGGTGCATCTCAACACATTGCACTAGCACAGCATATATTTATACTCTGTTAGAGTGCAGATTGTTAACATAGTGACATGCTTTAAGCATTTGATTCTGTTGATTTTGAGAATTATGGCTCAGAGCCAATGAAAGCTCAACATTGAGTTTCTCAGAAAAATAGAAAATAGGACAAGACCAATAAAAAGGATTTTATGTTTTAACTTAGGCATCAATAAGAAAGACTGGTGATCTAACAATATTACAACTGACAGCTCAAGGTACAAATATGTATGTAATATATGCAATATATTAATGGGATGAAAAAAGTTGCATGTGTAACAGGGATGACCGTAGTGTTACAAGGAATGTAAGAACCCTTCGTGCTTCCATCTGCTGAAAGCTTTATAAAAATGTTTCATTTTCCAGTATCATGTGGCACATGTGCACACTGTGCCAGCAATACTAAGACATTCCTTTATTACAATGATATCACTGCAATTGTCCCAAAAATTCATCTCAATTCATCTGTAGTTAATTTGTATACAATTATGAAGAGGATGATGAGACACCAAACTATACAGATAAGTTGAA
Organism: Poecilia latipinna; assembly: GCF_001443285.1. Taxonomy (NCBI): domain Eukaryota; kingdom Metazoa; phylum Chordata; class Actinopteri; order Cyprinodontiformes; family Poeciliidae; genus Poecilia; species Poecilia latipinna. The sequence continues at coordinate 96,038 of NW_015113428.1, read as the reverse complement.
AGTTGCTCTTAAAACATCTTAGCAGGACAGGCTCCTCACCTCTATGCCAAGCAGCACTGATGCAATAATTTATGAAAAAGGCAACCCCACAATTAAAATGCATACTGTGCTGCACAAAGTCATATTATCCAATAACTGATAATTTTGTGTTAAAAAATATTGTCTTTGTTGGTCTTGTATAATATTAAAAAAAAAAAAAAAAACTGAGTTATGTATTTAAGTGTTGGCCACAAAGGTCAAAATTAATAGAACAAAAAATGCTTGAAATGCATCATTGTGTGGGTAATGTATTAGGGAATTTTAGTTTTTGACATTTAATTACTGTGATTAACTTATTGATATTATTAATGAGAACACCCTACAGAAAGCAATGTCAAAAGAAACAGACAGCTTAAGATGAAAACTTATTTCTGACTTTTGCTTTTATTGCAAACAAAAAATAATAATAATACAAAAGATAAGCTTTTAAGACAAAGCCATGTTTACCTAGGGAAACTGCATTAAGATGACAAAAATGAGAACTAATTATACAGAATATAAAACAAGAAAAAAAAAGTATTCTGTTGAATCCAGCAAAATTCTTTACAGCTGCGTTTCTCATCCAGTCAAAAAGAAGAAGAAAGAAGAAAACATCCAGTTTTTCTTGAAGAGAAAGACCCATCATGTCATTTTTTAAGCATTCTGTACACAAGTAGATCGAGAATTATGTGAAAACATTTACAAATGATAAATAAGCAATGTTGCATCACATATGACAGCAACCTAAATTCACCTCTGTGCTGAATTTAAATGATAATTCTCCAATAAAATTAATGCTAAAGAATAAATTAAGAAAACAAAAGAAGGGAGAAAATATCTGGCAGAAGCACACCATGCTCAGACCTGATTTACACTGGCAAGAGCCAGGTCAAAGGTCACTTCCTGAATCTCATCAAAGCAGGAAATCCGACCTGCGCTGCTGTCTTTTCGGATCGTGAAGCCTCCCCGCTGTGGCTTCAGAGGCACTAATGGTATTGAAGGCAGTTAAAAAGCAAGCATCACTATCACATCTAGCAGCTCAGTAAGGCCTGCAGAGGAGTTACATGGCACCTGCTATTAGCGTTTCCAACAGTTTTAGCTGAACCAAACAAGAAGTAGAACATTGGACTCTTCGCTGATGACACGGTAACGTCACGGCCAACAATTCTAATCTACTCCAAAACCTGCGTTTCCCGTGATCTGAATCTCACTGAAGTTAGCGTATGTACAGCGGAACGAAGGCTAAGGTGAGATGGCGGTGTGGGTAAACTTCCGGTAAAAAAATACATTATAGAGAGAATAAAAAAAGGCCACTGAGGGTGTTTTCACCCGGCATCCCTGTTCCTTTAAGCAAGCAACGATGGTCATGACACAGAATATGTTGGGAATAACAAGAGCAGAACACATACACAGTACATACTATCATATTTATAACCATTATGTCCTCACAGAGGATTTAACTTTTTAAACATCATTTCTAAAAAAATATAATCACAATTCCAACCAATACAAAAGGCACTGCTGTGAGCCAATTTAAAGACTAAATTTCAGAACTATAAAAAAAGTTCATGTCGTGTTTTTCTATTGGCAATGTGGCGAAGACAATGAAATTAAGGCAACTGGGGTTGGGGGTCAGGGGGAGCAGTCTCGGGTGGATGTGTTGGCGCTCCTCAGGGCCTGGACAGTTGTGTGTAAATCGGCTGCTGCTCCCAGTGCTGTGGACTGTGGGTCTGCGGCACAGAGGGCACCCCGGTGCTGTCGGCTATTGGGGTGTACATCGGCCTCTGGCTGGGGCTCATGTAGCTGAAGGTGGAGTACAGGCTGGAACCTTGGCCAGCTGCATGGCTGTAGTAAGAGTTGGCACTGCTCTGGTGTTCTGAATAGTCATACTGTGCTCTTGTGATGGACGGATAAGAAGAGGGGCTGTAGTGCTGTAGGTTGAATGAGCCGTAGGTGATGTGCTGCGGGGATCCCTGTTGGTCACTGTAGTGGCTCGGGCTGAGCTGCTCTGTCTTGATCTGGGTGGTTCTCTGCTGGCCCTGTTGACCTTGCTCTCCTGCTCCACCAAGGGTGGTCAGAGTATGCTGCTGCTGCTGTTGCTGCTGCTGCTTGGACATCCAAGCATGAGCTCCCACACCGGCTCCCTGACCGACTGAGGCGGTGCTAATACCGTAGCTGCCTGTGTAGCCAGCCTGGGCTGCACCAACGACCCCAGCGTGGCTGTGAGGCGGCAGGTACTGGTCAAACTCATCAACATCAAAGCTGCCGATGTTGGAGATGACGTCGCTGCTAAGCTCACCAATGTCCACAGCTCCAAAGTCTATGTTGAGCTGCCGACTGCTGCCCTCTTGAATGGGGCGGCCCTCACGCTTCAGGTCAGCTTTGCTGGAGGGAAGATCTGTCTTTGGGGTTGTCGGGGGTGTTGGTGGTCCCTGTGACTGACCTGGTTGGAGAGAAGCAAAGTTAGACTCATGGCTTTTAAAAACAAATTATCACTCCCAATCCTGACAATTTAATCTAAATGCACCCAGATGGGGGGGGAGCTAGGGTAACCCTATCCCTCAAACTGCTGAGATAATTCTAAGAGATGCGTTTGCTTGTTGGATAATAAAATTCGCAACAGTTGGATTTTCCATCTATCCTAGCAAAATGCAGCAAAGTGATATGTAAAAGCATTTCTTTCAAATCTTACCCGAATGTTCTCCCGGAGAGTGCACCTCGCCCATGCTGGACGCAGGAGAGTCGGCTTGCTGCAGCGCCTTGAAAATCGCGTTCGGAGAGATGTGCGTCTGTTCGCCATCCTCGGATTCATTTTGCCCATTCTTAACAGATTTCCTCCGCCTCGGTTGATATTTATAGTCGGGGTGATCCTTCTTGTGCTGCACTCTCAGGCGTTCAGCTTCCTCCACAAACGGGCGCTTCTCCACCTCATTGAGAAGCCTGAACATGGCACAAATCAAAAATGTGAATTATGTAAGCGTGTATATTCTAGATTGTTTCTGAATGCATGATAAATAGCCACCAGCAAGCGATTAAAAATGTGGTCTTAGATATATAAATAAGTAGACCAAAATAAAATAATAATAATAATAATAATAATAATAATAAAACATACGATTGAGATATTATATCAAAGGTCCAGGGAAACTAACATGTAAAACTTGCATCAAGAAAGAGCTGCAGGGTTTTTTACGGAGCAATCGGCCACACGCTTTCAGTGCGTAAAAGCGCCACAGAAAAGGACCTCGAATTTTAAGACCAACTCACCTCCAAAGTTTTCCCAGGGTTTTGCTGAGTTCTGCGTTGTGCAAGTGCGGATACTGATCGGCCAGCTTCCTCCGCGCCGCCTGAGCCCAAACCATGAAGGCGTTCATGGGTCTCTTAACGTGTGGCTTGCTCTTGCTGGAGCCGTTGACGCGCACCGGCATGGGTACGAGCGTCCAGTCATAGCCCTTCAGCACCTGGGACACCGCGTCTCTGATGCACACCGGGAACTTCTCTTCCTCGCCCTCCTTCTTGTAGTCCGGACCCCTGAGGAGGTGGTTGTCGGACGGCCGGGTGTTCTCGGTGTCCGAACCGGAGCCGGACGGGCACGGCGAGCCCGCTGAGTCTTCAGACATGCTGGGGCTCGGAGCGTCTGAATGACATTTCTCCTGTTCTTCTGTCATCTTCAGGTAAGGGTCGAGGAGATTCATGCGAAAAAATTAAAAGACTATCTGCTCGCACTGAAAAAAAAGTAGTAGAAAGGCCTTTTTTTTTTTTTTTTTTTTAAATCCAAGTGTTATGTGCCCAAAGACTGCAGCGACAGTCTGTAAGGGCGCACAGCTTGACCTGCAAACTTGAATCCTTTAAAATATAAAAAAGCAACAAAAAAAATAAGTCTTCAAGCTCCTTAGCTTTCTTACAATTTTGTTAATAATAACGCAAATGAGAAACAGTGACTTTAAAACGGAATGAAACTAACTCATCTCCCAAGATGGATACTCGAAGCGTCTGCAAACCAAGGCGGCGATGCCGCAATTTATGTTTGAGGGTAAAGAATGATTGGGCAGGGGTGGTGGTGGGGCGTTCAAGGGGCGGGGACATAATCCTACTCAGAGCAAATCTTGGAGCAAAAAACAGTGAAAACCAACCGTAACTAGGCGTTTTTTTCTTTTTTCTTTTCTTTTTCTTTCCTTTTCTTTTTTGTACCCGTGTGAGCTTTAGTCTCATTTTAATACATAATCAAAGGTCAACTTTGAAATATATATATATATATATATATATATATATATATATATATATATATATATATATATATATATATATATATATAAACAAATAACGTGGAACAAGAATAGAAAACTTTTAAAATGAACTTCAGTTTAAATTTACGACAAAAAACTAAAACAGCCTCATCTTTACCAAATAGGCAGTTTGGAATGAAAATGTGCTTCTTATTAAACTTGTCCATGATGGTGATCATAAATTTTAATATGTAAATATGTAATTTACAATAATTTCATGTTTAATTCAAAAGCATTTGAATGAACTGAAGCAGCAAACAATTCATATTGTAAAAGCTTAAGTTTAACATAACCTGTTAGAATAAATTACAAACCTGCAAGCAGTTTATTTAGCAAATAACTGCATGCCTATTTCTGAAGCATCTTTCTTAGAGAAGGTGTCAACAATATCTGACGCGTATATCCTTAAAATATCAACGTTCTGCTTCTCTGAAATTGGTGGACTAATATGATTTATGTTACATACTTATCTTTGATTATATACTGAGTGATATTGTGTAAACCTTGTGTTGCACAGAACAATCTGTCAGTCACTATAGAGCTGCGAGGGAGCAACGAGGGGGAAAGTTTCAAAACTGACCAATAGGGGGAGACAGCAGTCCAGAAACTTATCAGTAAGCACTGCTTTCGTTATCATGCCACTAAAGTGAGTTTTACATTTAAAAGCCTCCAAATGTTTTTTTTATTATTTTGTTGTTGTTTTTCCAAGTATAAAGACAACTAAAAGAAACTGATATTTTCATTCAACAGTCGTTTATTCAAATTTTATTAGACAAAAAAAAAAAATCAATTTGTAAACTGTCCAGTTATAATTGAAGTCAGAATTACAGAAAAAGTGAAGAATAAGAATACATTTAATGGTAAGAGAATGTAGTAAATGATAAAGAGAGGACATTTTATTCATTTACTTATATTTTTCTATATTGCTGAAAAGAGTAGGGTACCGGAACAGGTGAAAAAAAAAATACTAAAGACTTTATTTTCATGTAAAAACAGTTGTTCGTTGACGATTAAAATGACTAAGAATCAAAAAGCTCTTTTTTTTTCAAAATGTTCCCAAACAAGTTAAAATATAAAATAATTTTTAGACATGAATTAAAAAAAAAATAAAAATAAAATAACTATTGTGACACTAAAATCAGCTCCTCTGGATTTGCTCCAACACTTGTTTTCTACATACAAAAGAGACTTTGTTGTAAGAGTTTAGGCCTTCTAATCCACATATTCAATTTTAGAAACCGGATCCAACCCTGAGTTATGACTTCAAATAAAGCCAAGAAAATGAAAAAGATGTTGAACGCCGTCAAGTTTATAAGTTGGCAAAACAAGTTTGGGGGTATATCAGCAGATAATGACATGAGACATTACTCAAACAAAATATTTGCTCAGGTTTGTTATGTAGGATCATGTCCGATTTGCTAAAGATGAATAACGCGCAGTGAAAAGTATCTCAGATTTAGGCTCACTAAGATAAAACTGTTTTAAATTGAAAAAGTGTATATTTTTCAAACTTTGAATTCATACAACAACAAAAAAATCTAAATTGAAATGCCTTTATACAAGGAAGTTGTTAAAAGTCTCTATAAATGTTTCACTGTTTTATTACTAAATCTTGATTTACATGTTTGACCGATGCAGTCCTGCTGGTACGAATTGAGACTACAGCAGACATAAGTTTAGGTAAGTGATATTTAATGTTGGAGTCAAAGCAACCTTGTAAAAGAAGGTACTTTGGTCAGATTAGATAAAAATGTTTTGGTCTACATGCAAAACGGCACATGGGTGGTTGAAAAGCTACCCTTACCGTGAAAACATGGTGGTAGCGGCATCATACTGTAGCGAAGCTTCCATCTTAGTTTGAGCCATATGGCAAAAACGTATGGACAAAGATTTCACATTCCAGACTGCAAAACCGGAGACATATCTCACAATATTTGCAGCTATAATTGCAATAAAAGGCTGTTTTTTTGTTTGTTTTTTTATATTTTCTCAGAGAACATGCATACAGATGTACATTACTGTTTTCCTTTTATATATATTTTATATAAAAAATCTGTTTTCTATAAAATGCTGTGCTTCCTTTTGTTGATCTATGTGTAAAATATCAGTGAAACTACTTGAAAATTTGTGGCTGTGATAAATCTGATAGAGTCTGAAAAAGTTAAAAGGTGTTTGTTGAAGTTTTAGAATGACATGTGTTTTGGGAGGTTCAAGAATAGCTCCTTTGATTTCTGAGCCAACTGGTCTTAACTTGCAGTAGAGGAAACCCTGTGACGGCCGGCACTGAGGCATCAGAGGTGTGACTGGGCATGTTCTCGCCTCCACACTGCTGACTTGCAGAAGGTTTGAGTAGGCCCACGGACTGTATTCCAGTTAAATATGGCCAGGGGAGGAGGGGTGGACGCGAATCTCACAGCTTACACGGAGCTCCCGGCTGTAGGCGAAGGTCTTGGGAAACTTCTCAGCTCGAGTTCGAGCCTTGGCGTCAAAATTTTGAGGCAAACACTGGGGGTAAACTGCCAAATCATGTCTTTCACCTCGCAGATTCCACTGCAAAAGTTTGAAAAGACCGTGATTCTTTTTCACGTGTTGATTTCAAAGGTGTCAGTATAGTTTTGTTAGTTTTTTTTTTTTTTTTTGAAGTGTGTACAGAAAATCAGAAGCAAAACCAAAAATTCTGTCGCAAATACAGCATAAACTATATCTGTGACAATGATTAAAATTCATATTCTAGATCTCTTACGTAAAGATTTCTTTTTTCTCTTTGAGGTATTGTTTTTTAAAGAGTGAATCCTAATTACAGCATTTCATTCATAACTTCACAGTTGAAGTTGTCGAGCTATTTTACAGTATGTATATTAGTACCCTTACTTGGTTATTAATAGTGGAGGGAAGCCAGTGTAAAGGTTTTGACCACTCACATAGCACCTCTCTGAGACTTTCCACAACTTGAACCAACTGCCCTAGACATGGCAGATGACTGCAAAAAGCAGAACTGTCAAAATTCTTCAGCAAAACTGTCTAATTCTTCCTTCCGGGTGTTTCCACACCTCTAATTCTCCAGAATGATGTCTGAAACATAAACCACATTGGTTGAACTGTAAATGATGGTATCATAAAGATGGATGGATGGGCTGCTAATGTTTGCTTTACCAGATCAGAGTACTCTGGCCACGGGCAACTGTTTACACATGGCATTTTGTGAAGGGTAAAGTTTAAATAAGACTTATCAAGGCCCTGTCACCCTCAGAAGATTTTGCTTCACATTCCCCAACGCTGACTATCTCACACCTCCTTGACATCCCACACAGAACCACAGCGGCTCACCTGAAAGAGTAAGGACAACAATCATGTGGAAAAAAAAAATGATAAAACTGTACTGGTTTTCTGTCACACCTACATGTTTAAGAGCCTAAAACTAATTTTAATATCACACAAACATAACCCGAGTCAATAAAAAGGTGGTTTACAAATTTGCTTTGCCTATCAAGTGAAAAAAGTTATCCAAGGTAACCTTGCGATATATGAAAAGGTAATTGCAATTCCAACCTGATAAATCTTTGTTGCAACAGTTATCAAATTTATATGATCACTAGCAATAACTCTTTTGACTCTCTGTGGAGATGTTTTGGCCAGCTCTTCCTTGCAGAATTGTTTTAATTCAGGATGTGTTTGGATTATGAGGATGGTGGAAGGCCCACTACTGCTCCATGTCTTTCTTCATTGTGGGTACAGGCTTTCACTGTGTTTTGGTAAAGTCTCAGAGCCTTACAAATGACTTTGTTACACATTCTAGATATTTTGTTTCACCTATTTTCTTGAATTTCATTATTTCAGGCCACAATGTGTTACTTTTTAAAATCTTTTAGCAATCTTAATTATGTCAGGTTCTATTTAAATTCTTTTGTTTTGTTTTTTTGTTGTACAGATGAGGCACTCCTGTAAAATAAGTTTTTTTTTTTTTATTCCTTACATTTAAGTTATTGTTTAGCAGAAACAAGGGGAAGTTTATTTTACCCAAAGTGGCCAGTGGAGATTATGGGAACCACTCCCTTGACTAATAACAAAACTAGAATGAAAATTGTCAAGACTGAAATGTTAATTTTGGATTTCTTAATATAGTAAACAGTTTCTGTTGTTGACCTTCTCAAATTATTTTGCTCTGAAATGAGCTTTCCCAAGAATAGACCTGCCTATCCCCATTGTAATAAGACACTTATTTAAAGCCCTTGAAATATGCCATTGTTCATTTTACCCTTTCTTAGTACATTAATCCTCTTGCCGCAGTCTAATGCTGAAATCCTGAAGAGCTAAGAAGGCTAGATCTGCTTGACCACACAAGATATTCCTGTTTCTCCTGAAACAACCTGGTATCAAACGTTTAACCACAGAGAGTGGCACACGGCTAACAGGAAGTAGTCTGCATCTGTGGTGCATCCATTGCAAAGACTTAGCGAGTTGCTCTCATGCAGGTGCTAAACTCTGAGAGGCGATTAGATATCATCACTCTTTCATTAACTTGGTATTTCTTGTGTCTCCATGGCTGTGTAGGAAGAATGGCCCTTTTCATCAGTCCTCCAACAAATGGAACTTGCTGAAAAGAGCCAGGCTAAGTTGTGAGGATAATGAAACAAGAGGAAAGGAGCCAGATATCTGCCAAAAAAACAAAGTCAAATAGTGCAAAGTGAGTGTCCAGTATAACGGCTGATAATCAAATATGTACGAACGTGGTTATTACTGCTGTGGTGGGGAAAGAAGCAATAAGGAAGTAAACTGCAGCAGCAGCAGGTGACGGTAACAAGAAGGGGAAGTTAGGCAACTAATCAGACCGAGTTTATTTTTAGACCAACTGGAGGTGACAACAAGAGTCTCATTTTCACCTGATCGTCGAAACAGGTTGGAGGGAAGGAGGGCCGGATATTCCATTACGTAGACCAGACCTGAGCGCACATAGCTTCTTTATGAAAGGTGTCTCTGTCTGTGGACCGAGATGCTACACTGACATCATCCGGAGCCAGCAGATGGGACATTTTATGTGTTGTGGTGCCAGGGAGCAGTTCACACTTACAGCCAAACTGTCTCCGAGGTGTGGTTTAGACTCTAATGTGCAAAAGTCCATCACAGACTAAAGATTTACAACTAACAACACATACTCATTTTATTCATTTAAATCACAACACTTAAAGCACTCTACCAGAAATGTGTTGACCAAATAAAAGCTGGAATATAGTTATATGGATTGTAAATAAATTATAAATATTCCTACTTTCCAAATTTTATATTTCTGCAACTAAATACTAGATTTGTCTAAAATTGATTTTTTTTTTTTACCTATGCATATATATTTATTTTGCATTTGTTTTTTAAATGTGTTAACCATTGTAAGCTTTGCAAATGAGTTGTAGCTATAGAACATAAAAATTAAAATGAGGGAAATTTTTCACATTTATGGCGGTTGTCATCTTTTGACTAAAAGGCATACAAGTGTATTTATCTGATGAGTGACTCATACGCAAAAGAATATCATACTGGAAGAAAAGCACATCAATTTATGTATTAAAATGTATCTTTTAGGAGTTTCTATCACCTTATGCAGATTATATACTGGTATTGTCTGATTTTATGTTTTGACAAACCGAAATAGAAAAACGGGTAGGACATATGCAGATATTGTCCAATATGTTAGGAAGTAGCATGTTAACCAAGAGTTTCTATATAAAAACAAAGCCAATGCTTCCATATTTCATTATGTGGATAAATTAATACCTTCCTAATTGCCATGGACATTTGAAGTCTTACTATATGACAATGCAGGATTCAGTTTCTTGATGCCCACATCTTGCATCTTGATTTACTTCTCAAACTAGTCATGATACTGACAACATAAGTTTAATTCGATTATAGTTTGAATAGCTGCTGTTGTTTTTATAAGTGTTTCCATAGAGACTTTGCATTGGTAAGGATGGAATAAGCATGTGATGGATGCCACTTAATGCATGCTTTGTGACTGTCACCTGCCACCTAACCCCTCTCAAGTGTCTGAGCACATCATTAGACTCTGCAAAGACTCAAGTGAGGTTGTAACATTTTGTCAGCACTTTCAAAATGAGCCATTGTCATTCAAACTTAATTATAGGTCCTGCTCTGGTATTGGAAATAGAGGGCACTGACCTACAGGGATCACACTCTGCTTCCATACTGTTTCATTGTCATTTAAACTGACTCTGAGGCCATTTTGCCTGAAGACATTATGAAAAATACCTTAAAGTAACTAAGCAGAGTTCAGTCTTAGCTCTGCTTTTTAGGTGTTCTATAGGAAATACTAAAAATGCAAAAAAAATAAATAAATGCTAATAATAATTAATAATAATAATTATAAAATTGATGCTTAGAAATACTTTTAAAATAAATTTTAAAAAAATCAGAAGATTGCTTGGGGTTTTAAAGTTTTATAATGATGATACACAGTGGGGGCATTTGTTTAATACAGCTTGTTTTTTTACAAATAGCATTGACCGTTCTGCATATCCATTTCCTTCCCTCTAGATAAGCTATCAAACAAATGGCTGAGGTATTTCAGCTTGTTAGAAGCTCCAAGCCGATAAGGCAGAGATTATAGCAGTGCTATCTGCTTGGGAGCCAACAAGGGAAGGCCATTCTAGAAAGTGTGCTGCAGTAATGGCTCTTCACTTTTATTCACAAAGACAAAAGTCACAATCAGTATATTTCTCAGAGACAAATATTTTTATACAAGCAAATATTTGATACAGTAAATTAGATAGGTTAGTATTGCTTAACATAAGTGTTTTATTACTTTAGTCTTTCTCGGCCGTTTTGTGCATTTGTTTCCCATTTTACAATAAACGTAGATTTCCACAAATGTTGTCAAACATGCTTTTTTTAAAGTCTGCCTTTTTAAGCTGTCTTAGTTTAACAATTCTGCAAAAAAAAAAAAAAAAAAAAAAACATGGTTTGCCCCATTTCATTTTTCTTTTGTTTTTCCTATGCTTCAAGATCAGCCTCGCTTCTCATATTGAGGACTGAATTTAGAAGTTTTTTTTTTTTTTTTTTTTTTTTTTTTTTTTTGCTTTTTTTTTTTTTTTTTTTTT
>NW_015113428.1:68542-81495 GCF_001443285.1 Poecilia latipinna | reverse complement strand
TTTTTTTTTTTTTTTTAATTCTCTGACTCTCATTGTTATTTAATTTATTAAATAGCAGGAAAGATACTAACATTTCATTTTGAAATAATTAAGAATCATAAGTAGATAAAAAAAAATAATTCTAGTGTTTTTACTTTTGAGAACCTTTGTCATGACAAAAATCGATGTTTTTGTCATGACAAAATTATTTAGTAAAAAATAATGTGTTCAGGCATTAGGGTAGCTAAATATATATAAAAACGTAACCAAACATCGGAAATAACTTGGTGATGTTAACCTTTCTGCAGTAAGAATTATCTTTGTCAAGTAAAATGATTTTACAGTAACTCATAGAATACATTGCATTTTCTGCATCACTGGCTTTTTGCACACACATCATAGTCTTTCAAATATCAGTCCTCCTATTTTCCCTTTTCCCCTAAAACACAAATCACTTGTGAGCAAACTAGTAGAGACTGGAGGTGAAACACATACATGCCAAGCATAACAAAACACTCAGGGCTGCGTGCAAACTCTCGTCTCTCTTTTCCACCACGTCTTCCTCCAGCTCCCTTTGGGTGATCCGCTTTTCAGGCTGGGTCAGGCTCAGCAGGGAAGTTCCATCTAACTGGGACGGCCCAGCGGTGGCGGCTCCAAACCTCCGGGAGTCAAAGTCGTGCATTCTAGTATTACTCTTCAAGGAAATTGTTCTTCAACATTTCCTGAGATACAATATTTGAGCTGCTTGGTGACTTTTCTTGGTGTGAGAAGGAAAACTGCAACAGACTGGTTTGATTTTCTGCAGATTGCTATCAACTGCAAAAGTGACTTCTTATCTGACTGAGTTTGCCGTTTTCTTATACAAAATTGTTGGCTTTGTCATAGATAAGCATCCCAGTTTATAAGGCATGATGGAAAAATTCTGGATGAGATTCAAAATTGAATTCCATTTTTTATTTAATGTGGTTTTTTTTCTGATAATGTAGCATTGACAACACGGCATTTTTATAAGTTAGAAGAAAAATAAATTTCTATATATATTTTTTTATATGCGGTTTGTGATTTATATTAAATAATAAAAGGTTTTAAATTTGAAAGTTACTTAAAATACATTGTAACAACAAAATGTTAAATTGTTCAACCTAAAAGTAAAGGGGATTAAAATGGCTCATTAAATTCATTACACACTTACTTTGTATGCTGGTTTGCTAAGTAACATACTGCCATAAATAAATAATGCCTGTATAAACACGACAATTTAAAGTAGATTTTTATCTTTAGAAATTTTACAATGTATCATAAAAACAAACAATGCAGTTGTTTATATTTCTCCCCAACTCCTCCCGCCAGAAAAAAAAAATGCAAGCTTGTGTTTGGGCAGATATATTTTATTTTTAAAACCCAGAAAAAATCTTTAATGATTTATTATTCTGCATGTTACAAACTACACCTGAATTGAATTTGGCAGTTTTTGCAGAAATGTGGCTTGTAGAGTCAAATAATGACAATGAAAAATTGGTTGACTGTTGTATTTTTTTGTTTTGTTTTTTTTTTTGAGGTAAATCTTGAGAAAAAAAAATCGTTTGAGCTCTTGATACTTTTAACTCGGACATCTACAACAAACCACAGCACTATTATTCTTGTCTGAAGAATACATTTCACTACGTGAGAAGAAGCTACACCTTTGATGACGGACTACAAAAAAGATTAACATGTGCCAACCTGCAAAAAATACACTTCATGTTCATCTTTCCAACTCTACAACATTAGAAAGAAACTCTGAGTTCAGGATGTGCTTTTGGGTAAGACTGCACCATGTTTCATTTAGAAGACAATAGTTTGCTGCTTTGTTAGGGTTCAAAATGTTTGTAGCTGCTTCTTGTAATTTAAGAAAGCATTGAATAGTCAAACTGCAAAATCCGGAAATACAAGAACATTCAGAAGTAAAGACAAAGCAAGCATATTAAATTACATGGATGAATTAAATCCAAAGGAAGGTACATGATCTCATGAAGCAGACTGTGAAATCTGATTCAGTTTCATGGCTCCGACGTTCAGGACAAAAGACAGGATGACAGGTATGTTGAATTATTAGCAATTCTCAGAAATCTATTTAATCTCGGCGACAAAGTTCCTGACTCAGCAAACAGACTACCAGAAAGGCGTGACCTCTTATCAAACCAACAGTCTGTAATTAAAAATCTAGAGTTACCAACCACTAACACCTCAGCGCGCTCCCATGACATGTTTGTGAAAACTGTGGCTTCACCTTAGTTTGGTTGAGCCTGCTTACTGGGGCTTAACCCTTTTAACAATGGGTGTCTATGCACAGCCACATGCAGGTGCCAGAGCCTAAGCAGGATACAAGCCAGGCGATGGAGAGCATTTTTAGGTAGGGTTTTATCCAATTCTCTTGAGGTACAACACAAAGTCCTGAGCAGAGAGTAAAAAAAAAAAAAAAAATGCTTCCATATATTTTCCACCACTGTAAAGATCACATGCAAAAGACGGGAGAGGTGGTAACAGAAGAAGCCTGCAGTCCCACGGATTGGTAAAACTGACATCGGGGGTAACAGGCAAATGACGAGGGAAAACCTGACATCTAGAACTGAAGCCTCAAAGTAGCTGCTTATGTAACAGAATGTGAGGATTTGTCCTGCTAATCTTTTATGGCACACCTTTGATCACTTTTAAGATGATGTTGTCAACAGCAAAAAAAAAAAAAAAGGAGTATAAAGACAGAAATATTTTATTAAGGTGTGAAAGGGGAGTCTTTGTCCGCGGCAGTGACAGGACATACTGTACAGAGGCACGTCCTCAACAGGCGCCAGCTGATTTTTATCTCTTGTCAAAACCGTCTCACTTCCCCAACCTTCTCCCTCTTTGGGGGATTTGCATAAATTCCTCATTGACAAGTATGATAACAGGGAATTCAATCCTAATCTATCATCTGCTCTAATGCATTTGCATCGACTTTGAGACGAGGGCAACATAAATTCAGATGTTTCAATTCTACTGAACAAAATCAACATAAATGTATTTTATAAAGGAAGAACAACTTCTTTATTCAATTGTGTCTCACTGTTTCCTTCATTCTAGTATCACCACAAATGAGGCTTTTGGTTCTGTCATCTTCTTCAAGGTCTCTACCAAACACATCATCTTCGCTCAGTCAAAACTGGAATAATGTCACCGTGCCTAAAATGCGCTGTTTGCTCTTGTTCAATTCTTATTATTTCTGCCACAAATGTATATGGTTACCACATAAACAGTGCATTAAGATGGTCAAATGAGCCACTTGTGAATGAAAGTGCCAGTGAAATTTATATTTATGACATCTTTCTGCTCTAGGGAATTTGGCTTTATGGGGATATTTATGCTTCCTTTGAGGGGCGGCTATTTCCAGATGCTTTAGTTTTCAGTGTGTTTTTATTTGTATTTGCTAAATTTTTCCCACAAACTCGCCCTATTTCTCCAATGTCACATAACATTATGTTTGCGGTGTCCCACCTAATTAGAGCTTGTTTGCAGTTTTTTATGAAGTCAGCAACTCACCTGCTATACAGCTTTACTCTTATTTATCAATAAAATCTAAACTGTGCCATTGGTTCATTTGATGGCTAGTTTATTTCTTTACTCAAGTATGAATACTGTTTGACAAATACACTGAACACCAGTGGTAGTCGTGGTGTTTATTTTATATTTTTGAGGACTGACACAAATAGATGAATGGATAAAAACACACACAAAGAGAACAGTCATGAGTATGTGTCTATATATCCTAATAAAATTGGCATAAGCAGGTCAAAACCTTTCAAAGACTACAAAAATTGATGCAGCTCTATGCATATAAACTATATAAAGACTACCAACAGAGCCTCTCCTAATTCACTGGAAAACAGATTGAACTGGAATCCTGAAACCTATTTTCTTTAGTATGAAATAAAATTAATTTCATCATGGTCGCCTGGTAAACTGAAATTTTTTCAAGCATTATTTCACTTCCACTTATGAAATAAAAAGATACCAGTTAACAAAAACTTCACCTTTTTCACTGATGGAAAGGGAAACGTTCTGAATTATCTGGATTTTATGGACATTTAAATGTGGTGAAATAACTGAAGATTGTGCAAAAACTGAAGGGAGCATTTGATTTAGCATCTAGCTGAACAGTTAAACACTGCATTATGTTATTTTTTCATATCCACTTGAATCCAGGACTTAGAACTGTTTTCCTAGTGGACTGTATGTTTAATACACTATAAATATTATTGCATTTTATTTGTTGCAAGTTTGCAGCAATAGAACACATCAACATTTAGCTCCATCTTAAAAGTTACTGTATTAGTAATATGCAAAATGTTTGAAATACTGTTATGACTTGTCATTGTATGATGGACACACTGAGGACACTTGAAATTATCACAGTGACGGATTTATGATTCCCGATTTTATAAGACCGGTTTGGGACAGTGGAGACTGAGGGTGGAGGGGGAAGAATTAACAGCAACGTGAGACGTCATGGCAGCTGAGGAGCTACTTGAGAAGTTGTGTAATTTCACAGCTGGGTCTTTGTGAGACGGCCAGTTTGTGTTGCAGACTTCCTGAACTGCACAGATAGTGAGTCACTTGAATGATGCTTCCCTCCTGGTATATGTGACGAAGTTGGAATTGGCGGGTGGATGAAGTCTATATTTGAAAGCCTAAATAAACCTACATTGGGAAACACAAACACCTGTCACCTGGGTGTCAAACACCAACAGCCAATTAGATACATGTAGAAATAAGGAAATTTACTTAGGAAGTCTAAACAAAAGTGCCTCCATTTGCACAAGGAGTTTTCTTTCTTCGTTCCTCTCCATTGTACCATAAAACTGATCATGCCAGGTATTTTTTTAGAAAGACTTAAGTGGGTTTTCTCTCTAAAAAAAACATTGTACATAACCAAAGGTTTCAAATAAAACATACATTTCACAGCTACAATCTATAGATTACACACTTGAAAAGAGATGTCATAAACATATCTTGTTTGTAAATCTGTTTGTTTGCTCAGTACATGGAAACAGACTGACGCTCATAGAGTCATCCTAAAAGAGTTATAAAAACACACTCATCAGCGTTTTTACAGATATTTCGTGCATTGCCCAGTGTGCATTATGTGTGAGAACAGACTGTCTCCAACAAAATAAGCGTAAAAAGGTCAGGGGTTAATGTTTGACTGAAGAAAATACAATACACTAACTATATGATCTCATTTGACACCAGGGAATCTGAAATAGACGTTCCCTAGATGACTTGTCCAAGATTGTAGAAACAATTCTCTGCACTCAAATAAGTACAGTAAAAAATTTTCACATCTGCTAAGTCATCTTTCACAAACCATAGAAGCAAGAGTCCTTCTGGACACCCGGTACGTTTCAGCTGCTTCATGCGTCCCCTAAGGACATGCAAACCGTAAAGGCCTTCTAATGGTTTCTATCACCACTGCTGTCCATCGGCAGGTCTGGTTGTCACTACGACAAACACAGAAAATCCTTCATTACCTAGTATAGTACTGTATTCAAAAGATTTATTAACATGCTAAATGTGTATAAATATATATATTTTTTTATAGTGGCTATCAAAAGGCATCTACGTTAGATATTTTTAGAAACCTCCAAATTAGATTGTTCTTAAGTCCAGCTGCTCATCTGTTGTCTCTAAAGATGGCAGTAAACCTGGTATTTACCTTCGTAGAGCGTGTTATAAAAAGTTTAAAAGTCACTGCTATGAAGCATCATAAACACGTGGCTTTTCTCATACGTATGAATTTTTTTCAACAAATGCTCAATAAGAACAAGCATGTGTTGTCAATTTAAGACTATTAAATATACTGCCCAGCTCTGTCTTTGAAAGGAACAACATATTTTTTTTTTTGTAATTTCCAAGAAAAGCCCACACCAGAGAAAATCACTGGTCACACCCCATGAGTCCAGCACCTCTGCACACACAGACCACCTGAACTCCCATGAATTGCTGAGCTGATCAGGCCTTCCTGTTTCCCACTGTGTGAGCATGCATGGCTCAGTGCAAAGCAAGCAGAGATGTTACATGTTGTGATTTCTTTAGGTCTTGCAGTCAGCCAACTGTGTGAAAACAGATTGGACTTTTGCTGCAAGCTGACATCTTGGGGGCCTTCTGCATCTTGCCAAGGGGGCCAATGGAGACGTGGAGGGGAAAGGAACTGCTCAGTAAGCCTGCCACATCTCACCATCCACCCGCTCAGTCCTGCTTTTGGGCCAGGGCTCTTAATTGTGTCTCTGGGTGAAGTAGTGTTGGCCCAGCAGCTAAGAGGGGGCACATTATGTGTGATGTGAATAAGACCACACACCACAAATCCATGCATTCAAACACACTCACATAAATACTTAAACCCAAAGCTTAAATAAATGCCAATCAAAACGTTAATTAGATTTTATTATTTTTGGACATTTCTGTTCCAAAAAGCATAAAAAATCATGAGCCTAGCAGCCGTAAGACTTCAGCGTACACGTATGCGTCTCCAATAGAGAATAATGTTTTATTAAGTAGTGCCACATATATAAATCCACCATAGTAGTTTCTCCTTCTCAGCTAATCAGAAGGTTATCCCATGGAAGTGATGTCACCAAGTCTTCTTCACACGTAGTTGCGATGTTTCAGAACTGGCTCATGCTGACCGCAGGCTGGCCGCCTTCCTGTCTGACCATCGTATCCAAACACGGTGAAGACGGGGAGTAAACACGGATACAACCACATCTTAACACAGAGGAATCCTAGGGATCGGAGTGAGAATGGAAATGATAAGGAGTTGTGCTGGTCATGAATTGCAAATGTTCTTCGCATTTCATTTTACAGCAAATTGAAATGTAAATAGCATTCTTGCGCAAAAATTTGATTTTGCTTACTTTTTTATTATTATTATTACTATTATTTCTGTTTTGTTAGGTATTTTTTTAAATAAATGGACCATTATCCTGACAAGTTATTTTAAATTGCAGATATAGCTTTCAGCTGATTCTCGTCAACTTGACTTAGTATGTGGGATTAGGTTTTCAACCCAGAAAATGAGTTACAGTGATGGATGTATTGAGGCTGCCAAAAACAGACAAAAAAAGATAAATCCATAACCTGCATTACTAGAAAAGTAATTTTTGTTGAGTAAAAAAACAATACCTGACAATTGTGTTATATCTAATTGACCACTAGATATAAGTCAGTTACTTATATCTATCAGTGAGAAGCTAAGAAACTGGATCCAGCCTGGGCTTGGTAATAGTCCATTATAGAAAAACAGACATCTGTGTTTCCAATTAATTCTCCAGATATTCATCAGTCATCAATCCAGCTGCTGGAAAAGCATGACATTTATTTATTATTTTTTCCATCTTAAAATGATTTTATTAAAAACACCGCTTATGGGCAATATCTGCTAATTTGGCAGCAACACACTTAGTTTTAGTAGTTTAATAACTTTAGCAACTTGCCAACGGTTTACTTTGTAACATTTTTATGCTGCAGTAAAAAAAATAATAATGCCATCTACTATTTTACAAGAATTGAGATGCTAATTCACAAGAAAAACCATGAAGTTTTTTTGTGAGGCAGCAGTGCTTATCAATGTCTGGCTTTGAATGTTTATTTTTGGATTAAATTTGGATAGTAAAGTGTAAATAATATAACACACACACTGGTGTTATGATCAGTTATCAGATGAATATGACTTCCTCTTATCCCTCAACTTAAAATTCCTATATTAACAACAATAAATTCATTTTGCTGCATTAACTAAATCCATTAAAATAACCCACTGACTGTATCATTAAAAATGATGAAAAAAACAATATTAACACTTTTCATTTTATCCTGTGGAAGAAAATTCTTGAAGTCTGTCAAAGTCACTGTTGTTATAGTTCAAAATGGCAGTCTTTGAATTATGTTGAGGCTCTTACTCTTTCAGTCTCATCACAAACTTAACAAAATCACTCGACCGTGTCACCATTTCTCTCCCAACAGCATAAACTCAGGATTTGGCTTAAAAAAATAATCCAGCGATTTTGTTTGAATAGAATGGTCATTGCTGTCAGATAATTTTGGCTTACACTCACAATTCTTCTGTCTGCTTCAGGTTTATTAATTGAGGAAGTTTGACCACCTACGTAAATCTACCTTATGCATGTGCATGCAGACATTCAGCCTTCATGTTTATGTAGCAGTAATTTGTGGACAGGTGGGTTGGAGGCCTTGTGTTTTCCTTAACCCTTTCAGTCGTAATTCAGAGCTCGGCTAACTAGACCTTACTTAACCCCCTGACTTTAGCCCCAATCAACACATGGATATTAGGCACCGTGTAACCTTTACCTTTGTGTATCTGAGGCCTGCTTTGTGGCAGAAACCTGTCAAAATATCCCACTCTCATTTATCCTCTGCAACAGCAACAAAACCTCTACAGTAATTTCCAGAAATCTGTCAAAATTGCTTAAGTCTTAAATTATGCATAATTGGTCCCTGCGTTGGGTTACTGGGGGGGTGGGGATAGCCTTCCTAATCATGAGACTGGAAGTAAAAAGGGCTCCAGTCACTTCTAGCTTGTTAATGATACCCAAATGGGTGCTTACCAGCACTATGCTTGTTTGCCAGAGGTTACCACGGATGAGTATCAACTACATGTAAGGTTAATTTTTGTAAATGACATTGGCAGTTGTGTGGTAAACCGCCTTCAATAACATAGAGTAATTGCACTGAAGGTATAAAATTGACTTGTTTTTTACCAGCACGTTTTTCTAGGGCAACAGTTTTTTTTCTACATAAATGGAGATTCTGTTCTGCTCTTTTACATTAATTGTGTTTCTGTTTTAAAGTTTACTTTGAGGTTGCCATTTTTACAAATATAATGACAGTTATGTGATGAGTGCTTTTTAGATCAGTGTAATAATGGTCAAACATGTGATCAAAGAAGGGCAGTTAAAAAAACACAAACTTTTATTTATTTATTGTTTTTCAAACGTGCAACTATTTTTTAAATACGATAGAAAATCAGACAACCCAGAACCCAAAATAATCCTGATGAAAACAAAATTGTCTATAGGTCCGTATCACAGCTTAAGCACCATATATTATTAGGCCGAAATGATTTCTTTTCCATAGGGTAAGCAGTCAGCCAATGTAATGCCAGTATTATCTTTTTGGTACCCAACTCACCTGTAACCTGAACTCACTAAATAGCAATGATAACAGGCTCCTCTGCATGGGGTCACACTGCATTAGTGTAAAACAGACTCTCTCTTTGTGCTTTACCAGCGACGTTTTGGACCCGGGATAATCAGTTGGGTGAAAGCATATACCACTCCAAATCAGCTCCAGCCAGGCCAGCTGAATTTATCTCAAACTTATTAACTTTGCTCCAGGCACAAATTGAAACCAGCTCAGGCGATTGCGCTCCATAGGTGCTGAGTGTGAGAAGTGACAGGGTGTGATTTAATAGTGGGGGGGGGCATGCCGCGCAGATGCTCCAACATGGCAACTGAGTGTGGAAACGAAAAGGAGAGTGGAAGGGGTGAAGCAAGGCTTTTTTTTTTTTTATTTAAAAGAAAGTCCTGTCACTTTGGAAATTTGGGTGAATTTAGGGAAGGAGGCAAACTAAAGAGAAAGGAGATTGGTACATGATTTACCTTAGCAAGAATAAGCTGATTGAGGCAAATGACTTTGTAGAGCTATGCAAGTCATTCGTGTTCAGAAGAAACTTTTCATGATGACAACACAAAGATTACTCATATTACTGATGCACTCTTGTTCTGTTGAATTTTTTTGAACTTTTTAAACAGTTTTTCCACAGTAATCTGTGAAAGGGCTTTATTACATAAATAAACTTTTTTGAGAGCTTTACATAATGCGACAATGTTCTTAAAAAACATACCTGGAGTGTTGACTTGATTCTTTCATCCATGTTAAAGGAATCCTTGAATCAGTCATTCAGGGGTGCCTGAACGCTTGCTCTCATAAAGTCCTGTCTTATTTACACAAAACTCCTCCTTGGAGCTGCTGTCTCCAGCTGAGCTTCTGCCTCACAGAGCCCCGTACCTTCCCTGCTCGACTCCACCATCCTGGCAACAGCAGCAATTAGCAAACACCTGGTGAAACTACTCATCTGCTGAGCCCATCATGAAAGCTACTTCTCAGTCCAATGCTCCAGAGCAGATAGGTTGTAAAGGGTAAAATGAGAAGCATTGCTTTGATGATGTACTGAAGGCGCAGTGTCAGAAAGCTTCTTAAAGACACATAAGCCAATTTCAAGGTATGCAATTGCAAAGCCAAATTTATTTTTCAAGTTATTTTTGATTTATGCTGCATTATTATCATAAGTGATTTGAGGGTGGGGAGAGCAGGGAAGGGGGGATTTAAACCCCCTTTAAAAATGCCATGGAAATGCTTATTTTGTTGTATATACTATTAGTTTAGAAATGACAAATATATTTGATCTGATAAGTATTTGTTTATTTGTTAAGACACGTAATATGTGCTTCTGCTTTTCCTTCTATGGTCCTTTCTAGGCTTAATAGGATCTAATACTTTCAAAACCAAAAGTTTCAGAAAAATTGTAACTGTTATTATTATTATCATTACCTTATTTACGGATAATGACAAAATTTAAAGACAAAACAACTTATATAGCCTGTTATCCTTATTCATGAGTCGAACAGAGCTCATATGTTTCATGGTCTTATTTTTTCTTTTTCAGATGTTGTTCTCAGATGAACACCCTCCTCCCCTTCTCCTATTTTGTTTCTCCTTCCCACATTAGTTATTCTTGCTGATGAGATGCAAACCATACTAAAAGTATGATGACTGAATTTTATATAGTTAACGTATGGTCCACATTTGGAACAGACTGTAGAAGATTCGTCATGGCAACTGAACATTTTCAAAACACATGCGGGGGACAATCAAAGGGCTACCAACCTACCTCAGATTATGATGATTTTCATAAAGAGAGATGTATAATATAGCTGGTATCCGTAAATAAATGATGAGTTGACAGTTTTAAAGGAAGGATAAATTCAACGTGCTGTCCAGCTAACATTTCCATCTACTTAAAGTTTTGGAGAAAACTGAGAAAAATCACCTATTTTCTAATCTTCAGCAGTTTAAATTATCTAATCGATGTCAGATAGCTTGTGTACATGTGTGTGGCTGTGAGAAAGCATGTCTGCTTGCTCATCCCTCCCCTCCCTTCCCCTGCAGGCTTTGTTAGGCCAGGTGTGCTCGCTCTTAGTGCCGTGCCCAGGGAGCCGTGAGAACGCAATGGCTGGTCGCTCTCTTCCTCGTCTATCTGATTTATTTCAGTCTCTGTGGCATTTTAGCAAACAAAAGTACTGCTTGGTATTGATCTGGATCTTTTCCGTTTCCCCTCTCCAACTGCCTTTGTTTTGCTCAGGTCCTGGATGCCTGCTTTAAATCAGCCTGCCTTGACATTTGCTTAATGTCTAATTAGCCATGGGTGGGCATGGCCTTTGATTATAGGAAGTGCCTGGGGGTGGGGCTGTGAAGACGGCTGAATTTTGACAAAACAATCCAGACTGATCAATCATTGCCTGTCACATTGTTTTGTCCTTAATTTTAGAGTGCTCAGCGCAGGGATGTGTCCCCTTGGTCATTTGATTCTTATTCCAGATCTTATAATTCCCCTCTCCAGTTCCTACTTTTCTTGGAGCAGAGTGACCATCTAAAGATCAATTTACTCTGAGTCTGGGGAAGAGGTTACTTTCTCATCAATCTTGCAATGACTTGCACTCTAGATTGCAAATTGTTGCAATCTAGAGCAACGGATGTACCGTAGGGTTAGAGGTAAAGCTGTTTGTGACTGATCAGTTTTGGTAATTGCAACTACAGAAGTTAGTTGTGCTGGTGGGAAAGAAAGTCCTGGTAAATATATATATAAAGATTACTTTTTTTATCAAGATGAGTAATTTAGAAGTGTTACAATCTACATTATAATAAATCAGTAATGTGGCACAATTCAGTCAGCAAATTTGTAGACAAAAATATATATTCACTTCAAGCCTACAGACAGAAATGAATCTGGGTGTAAAATGATGTGGTAAAGTCCATTTTATTATTTTAGTCAGTAAAACATTTAGTACTTTAGGAAACCCAGCCCATTGAGGCACTGACTGCAGCGATCTCTCATTCTGAGCTTGCATGTGGTCACAGTGAAAAGGAGAACTCCCCTTTCACGAGAAGAATCTTTGAGTCTGGCTCTGTGTGAGAATTAAAATTGGAAATAGAAACTGTTATGGCATTTAATATTGCTGAAGTAGAAAAGAAGGGAGGTTCGAGAGCCACCTCAACAATTTGTTAGTTCTACTTTTTAGACCAGCAGATAGTGAAAAGGTGTTGGAAGACCTTACATCTGGTCCAACATGTTCTGTTGTTAACTTCTCTTTTCAGAAATTGTCAGTTGTTTTCAGACATCTAGTTCCACATCTGCCAACAGCAGACAAATCTCTTTCAATAGATGATCATCTTTTAGCATGGAGGCTCTTCATTATGAATTGTAACCCACTGATTATTTCCAATAAAGTTTTTGAGGTGTGAGACATGAAAAATAACATTTTAATGTTGCACAGTGAGAACAGTACATAAACTTTACGCAGAATCAGACAATTTAGAGTCGCCTCCTAATGCAAACAACCATTTGTTGCAGCTGCTGTCCAAACAGAGTGGTCAGTACTGGTCCTGTGTTGGTCAGGCAAAGCTTCCTTTATGAACCAGGGTTTCTGGTATGGCCTGTGACTCTTGAACACGTCACAGCTTCTCGGGAGTCAAAGCTCAATTAGGTCTGGTCTATGGTGTAACTGTACCAAGGTTGAAAAATATTACACAGCAAAAACTGAAGAGTTAAAATTTCAGGGTTAAAGGCTTCAGAGTTGACTTTAACTCATTAAGAGTTGTTTTAA
>NW_015113428.1:22722-63192 GCF_001443285.1 Poecilia latipinna | reverse complement strand
TAAAACATACAGATTACTATGCATCAGAATATATAACAACATTATTGTATTGTTGTATAACATAATTAATTTCTGATCTTAATTACAATAACGATAAATTGTACTTGAACAAAATGATACAAATGGTTTAGAAGGTCTGGGAAACATTCATTACCTTGAGAAAGATGTCAGTGGGCCCAGTGAAGTCACTTTATTGTTGCTGAGCATCATGTGGCATGCAGTGAATCATCACTACTACTTAGCCTTTCAGTGCTCCCCACTCAATCCAAAAACATTAGCCAGATGGCCAGAAAGTTGACTTTATTTAAATCTGGCAAATTCTGCTCTTTCAAGCCATCCACCTTGCAGTGCTCCGCCCCCTCCCCTTTTCATGCTACCTTCTTTCTAAAGATAACTGTAGCCGTGTTTTTTTCTGGTAAAAACCAGCCCCTTGTCCTACGTTATTTGTTTTTGTACACAGAGGCTCTGGGGTCTCGGCTGTTGAGAAACGATTGCTTCCTGGAGGCATAGACCATGCTGAAGTTTTAAGTTTTACCCAGTTGCTAAGGTTTGCCTGTGATGTATGTAATGCATCGATTTGATGTTAAGATGCTTAAGTTGCATGCGCTGTAAATAACCATCTTCCACTGCAAAGAAAGGAATGCCAATCCAAACAAGGCTCATGTTAATGTTAATTCAATATTTTTGAGGTGGCCAACACAGACTGAATGGCTTTGTTGACTTTTTTTTTTTGGTGCCATGAATAAAACTACAGGCAGACTACAATTCTATAACAGTGCAGAAACTCGACGCCATTGTTCACAGTTTCTCCTTCTGTTCTCTGATTGGCTTGGTGAAAAATTTACTGGAGACAATCCAAGTCAAGAAAGCCCAGACTGTACTGACAGCGAGAATTTATTATTATTATTATTATTTTTTTAATTGAGCAGAATGGCACAGCAAGGCAATAGTCAGGCTACAGTAGAGTGCAAGACAGAAACACACTCATTTAAAGAAAATCTGAGCATGACACAGTGATGACATGCTTGTGGGGGATTTGGATCACAGAGAGAGCAACAAAAAAAAGTGACTTATTTAATGTAGAAATCATTTTAAAGGGATTGGAAAAAAGAAGGGAATTTTTATGTGAAGAAAAAAATCAGGTTTGTTAGCAAATAAAACTTCACCAAATGAAGTATGAAAAAAAAACATAAGGCTGCATTTGATATTAACAGGCACTCATCACTACTGCACCTGGTTCACTATGTCACCTGACAAGAGCCCACCTGTTGTCCTCACTTCAGTGGATACCTTTCATCTATCTTTCTATCCTCCTCCACAAGACGCCACACTGACAGAGTAATGTCCCCTATTAGAGCACTCATTAAAACAAGGGTCATGGGTCATACAGCAGGCCACAGGACGTCAGGCAGTCATTAAAGTTAATTGTTAGCTTGTGATCTCCATACGTTCCTTGAAAAAGTAAGTGGTTTATAGATTTTTTTGCATTTTTTTAATTATATACTGTTGATTAGATTCTTCTCATCAACAGGAATGTCACTGACTTACTCTTTTATGAGAACTGTGTTCATTTTTGGGCGTGATTCAGGGGCAGAGGTTTCATTTAAGACTTCCAATGTTTTCTTCAAAGAAAATGCACATGCAAGTTTGAGTTGAATTAAGAGTTAAAAATTTAGACATTCAAACTCACACAATCTATATCAGAGATCTTCAAATCCAGTTGGATTAGAACTGATAGAGTGCTTGCCAAGAAAGATGCACCTGATGCTATCAAGATAAAGACTGAGCTACCTTGTAAGAGTTATAAGAACTCAGGCCTATTGAAAATGGATGGGCTACGTTTGAAAAGCTCTATTGCCTCTGAGCAAGAAGGTCCTGGATTCAAATCTTGATATATATATTTTTTTAATTTTTCTGTGCAAAGAGTTTGTATGTTTTCCCCATGTAGGCATCGACATTCTCTCCATGAACATTAGCGGCATCAAAAACTGTGGGAGTTTTAGACTCCCACAGTTTTAGGACTACAGTCTAAGCACCTCTAGGCTCCACTTAGGTCTGAGCATGTGAGAGCAGGGTTGATTGTCCTGTGTGGCAACCTGTGCACCCCCCTTTAGCAAATGACCACTGGAGATGTGCACCAGCCCAAATATTTTCCAGATTGTATGCAAAAATATATATGTATCTTTACTGTTGAACCTGGAAATTAAACTTCTCGAAGTATACATATATATAGATATATAGATAGATAGATAGATAGCAGCCCACAAAGAATATATCATTCATTCCGATGATGGTCATACTTCCTATAATTTATACATAGATCCTTCAGGGGCTTCACATATTCCACTTATATCTAATGTCACCCTTTAATACTTGTGTGTTTTGAGGACTCTCTTTTTCTTGATAGCGAGCTGACCACTTCAGTAGTCCTCTACTGTGTGGCCACCTGAGAAGGAAACTGAATATAAATCCCCAACAATAGGCAGGGTGCTGAGGGAATAGGGCAAAATGGCCATTTAACAGGTGCACCTTAGCGGCTTCCACACAGTTCCCACACATATCACAGAAACTTGTTGCCTGCCCTAGAGAGTATCCCTGAATCACTATCCAAGATCAAGTAGCGATCAATTAATGGGAGAACAAGGCATTCGCAGGGGGGATGTCCAGTGTCCCACCCGCCCCTACTTTGACTCATAGAAGTGCCCATTTGCAACTCTATCTGTGTGGCTGCTCCACGTCAATGAGTGTGGGGCTGAGGGGGTCGGAGATATTATCGGGGTTACTGTGAGAACCGGCACTGGCATTTTCACTTGGCTGACCTTTGTTTGCATGAGTGGGGTCTGATTGGTGATGCTCTGATGAGGTCACCTGGCAAAGCAGCAGGGGGTGTCGTGCCTATTGTTCACCTGAGACAGAGGGATGAGATCCGTAGTGGGATTCCGCACACATTCAGATTTCTGAATTTCCCAAAGGGTAATTTCCAGAATTACATAAAGAAAGAAAAATAAATAAATTCTTCTTACATAATATTAGGTGGATATTTTCACCTACCTGGTTAGACATTGTTTGACATTCTTTTGTTATCTTTTAAAAAGAAGTTTGCTCTTGGGTGATCCAAGTGATATACTAGCATTGATCAGTGAGGCTGACTTGACTAATTGCATTCTTTTTCATAAACAAATAGACTAAATCCTGGGAAACGACAAAGTCACAAGTCACACCAGAAAAATATTGTCTTTGAGATCAAATCAATTCAGTAAACATTGAGATTAAAAAAAAAAAAAGTAGCCTTTGGTATTCATACCGCTATGCACTTTTGTTCTGCAAAAGACTTACGTCTGTACATGTTTACCTTCAGACTATAGCTGTATGTTGTTGGAATATTTTTATATTAAAATATGGTGGATAATTATTAAGAACTTCTCCTCCTACTTCTTCCAGGTGACAGAGCAGCTCCCACTGAATGCATATCCCTTAAATCTTAGTCAAATTTAAGACTTTAGTTAAAAAACACAACTTTTGATTCTCATTTTTTACTCCTAGATATTCTATTGGTCTGAAAAATGCAGCTATTTGCGTTCTTTTTTTTTTTTTTTTCAAATACTTTGCATTGTTTCTATATAATAAAATGCAGTACTGTTGTGTAAAAAGTAATGTGACAGAGCTGAATACTGTCAAAACTTTTTACTGCCTGTGAGCACAGGGCATTAACAGGCTATTTCAAGTTGGTTGAAAGTCCTCTGAAAGGTTTTAGTCACCGTTTTTGTTTTGAATCTTTTAATTTCAGGTTTCCGTTTTCACCGTCCTCTTTATCATCATCGGAGCATAAACTCATTGACAACTAACCTGTAATTAGTTTGACAAGACAACCCCCATCTGAGCGGCCTGTGATCATCTGAATGAGTCAAAGATGTTTGCTCACCAGAACCTGCTCTATGGGCACATTTCTATAAAACACAAACAAGATAGGTTAATCAATATGTACATATATATTGTTTTTAATTCAAAATGCTTTGTCTCGGGTTTCCAAGGAGTAGAAATATGACATGATGCACAGGATCTTTTCTCTTCCAAAGAAAAGCTGGATGAGAACAGTTTTATCTTACTATTCCACTAATTGAGGACACCTGAGTTGGAAAACTGCAGGCAGTATGGTGATGTCTGTTTGAAGCAACAGAAACTGGTTCAGATGGTGATTAAGATGTTTTAGGAAAGTCATGGAGAAACTAAAACTAAGTTGGTATATTGCAAAAATAATAATAAAAAAACAGTAGAAGCCAGATGCACTTCTGTTAAATAACAACGTTACTGAGACAAAAATAGTGCATTTCCCATCACAGTAGTTGTCTAGACTGCTTACTGTAGTTATAAATGTCCAATCAACCCAAAGCAGAAATACATTATTATTTAAGTTGTTTAATTATCGAAAGCCACATCACATTATTTGATGTCTTTCTTTTTTCTGATATTGTGCAACCCTATATTTGACACTATCTAAGTGTCAGATAGGTGTTTTGGAGTGCTGTCCCACAATTGCAGACATAGACTTGCACTATTTGCTAAACACTACTAAAACTTTCACTTGAACTGTATGCCTCAAGCTAAAGTGAACAGATTAAACTAAGCTTTTTTGACATCAATGAGTTTAACAAGAGGCAAATGTAAGGGAAAACATGTCAAGCTCACGTTTAGGTACTGAGGAGGAGGAAGGTCAGAAGTTTATTGATATTTTAAACTTAAGTAATAATAGTATTGGTAGAAGTGCTCCTGTATTTACCTGCTACTAGATCAATACCAAAGCACACAGTATTCCAAGACTGGCTGTAATTGAGACAACAAGAAAGATAAATGGTCTCCATGTACACTTCAACCCTGTGAAATCTGATTGATAAAACTGGACTGTGCAAAGTAATTGTGCAACCAGTAATTTTGTTAAAGAAAATATTCATCTAATGAAATTAAATTTTACCCCAATGAATCAGTACACTCAATTTAAATGTAAAATTTTTATAGAATGTCTTCACCAGATAATGCCATTCAATAATATTCTAATTTATTGAATATGACTATATATGCCTCCCTTGCTGGGTGGGGTACTTGGGAGCAGTTTTATGGCAACAAAAACAAAATCTGTAGTCTCAACAGTCCAAGTTTGATGCAAACGCCTTGTGGAACCTTTTATGCAACCTGGCGTCCAGGAGACTTATAATAATATTTAGCTTTCCACCCTTTTTTGAGCCATTTAGCCCTTGGTTAAGGAAATGTGTTAGCTCTCTCTCACACACACACACACACACACACACATGCACACACACACGTCTACACACACACTCACAGAAAAACGAAAAATCTGCAGGGTCAAATGTCCTGAATGGGCCGTTTGCCAGGTCCGTTCCATAAGCAGGATGCTGACATGCAGACGGGCTCCGGCCCTCCCAGTTCTGCGGAAACATATGAAAACAGAAACAAATCCCACCACGAGGGCCATCATCAGTGGTCCATGAGAATACAAGAGGCTGCTTTAGTCCAGGGACATCGTAGATCGCACAAGAAGATTAGTCTCCGAACTACAGGGCCTTGTGTAAATCTCCTTGTAATTGGCAAGGGACTTGATTCCTGCACAGTGAGAGAGCAGTGCTCATTATTGCTGCCTAACTAATGCATAAACAGAAGTCGCAGCAGGTCCCCACTAAGTGCAACGAGTGATCAGATAGGAGACTTTCAGTTTGAGGGGCCACTTTTACAGAACTTAATTGTTTTTACTTTATTGACCAACTCTGATAACACTGAGCTTCACTCTTATTTTGGTGACCAGTGCATCGAGGTCAGCTGGTAACACGTTTGAGGCTGAATAAGTCACAAAAATATACGTCTCCTCTCAACTTAAATTTGCCCTGCAAAAAGATGAGTGAGTGTTTAGCCTGTGATGGTTGAAGGAGTTAAACTTTGTTTTGAAGATAACAGATGGGCATTCACTAAAACATATTACTCATTGATCTCTTGAGAAAGTAGATTTAAAAAAAAAATCATGTTTTGCTATCATTGATTTAATTGTAACACGCATCCCCAGTCATTTTCTCCCAGACGCAAAGTGAAAGAATGTTATCAGCAGGGTGGAGGTGCGGCTTTTGTTTCCCTCAGTCCACCTGCCGTGGGTCAAACTGCTTCCTCAGTGCTCTCAATGTGATTATAGGCACTTTCAAAGAGCGAGGGTGAAGATTGGTTACTAATTTGACAAAATTGGGGCCGGTAAGGAGCATGACACAGCTCGGACCATGTGGTTAGAAGACATCATGTTGAGTTTGCCTGTAGGCAGCGGCAGTAAGGTCACAGGGAAAGATGCTGGCAGTTTCTGGAGACCATGGCGGAGTCAACCACCCACCCTTCAGCCCCGTGGGAGTTGAGAGATGAAGGCACCAATAATCCTGGATCCATTAAACTGTGACTGATGCCATTCTTTTTGGGTCTTATGAGTGGATATATTGCCTACGGCAGAATGGAGACCAGTGAACTTTTAATGTGGGACAGACAGACCCTCAGCAGGCAGCGAGCAATCCAGGATTATGGCCTTCAGACTCTGACCTCATCAAAAAATCCACTTTACTTTCATTTTTTTTTAATTATTTCATTAAAAGGGAGATGCCCTGATTTCAAATGACACATTTATTATGATGTAAGGACAGTAAATTAGGAATTTACCAGGACACAGGACACACCCTGGTCTGAGAAGGGTACACCCTCCTTCTCTGTCGCAACAATTTTGTGGTATCTCACAGGTTTTCTTTTCAGAGTGACCTGCTGTTGGTTGCTGCCTGAACGAGCAACTGGTCACATGGCTATAAGGCTGTGCCACATAGTGAGTTGAGATCTTCAAGGCTATTGAGATGTATACTATATTTAAGCTTTGAAGCTCTAAACTAGAAATCACTGACTGAATATGGATGTCCTGGCTATCAAACTCAATATCTGTATTCACGACACTTCCTGTGTTGACATGAAGAATTAAGGATAAGAGAGTATGATGTGGTACATAAGAAAAGCATTTATTAACTTAGTCTCAGCTCTTGCAGTAGGAACTCTGGTAGTCTGATCACATCAGGCGTTGACCTCTACTTTGACCCCAGACCCTGGGAGACTGTGCTGTTACTAGGGTAACTGATGCAAGAAGAAGTATCTCAGTGAGAACATAGTCTAAGAGCTGACGCCACTGGTGAAGATAATGCTAGTTAACAGTCACGCAGTGAAACAAAATGGCTTAATTGTGCACAAATCATCCTGAGCTTGGACACAAAGACAAGGGGGGGAGGTCATGCTTCCCACTGCAGATTATTATAATCCTGCACTAATTACTGGGACACATCTTCTTCTCATGTGATCAGCAAGGCACATGAGAGGAAGGGACTTTTTATTTACTATTACAACTACTCAGAAAGAAAGCTGCAAAAAAATCTGCAGAAAGCTTAAAATATACCAAGCAAATAAAATTTTAGTCAACTGATTATGCTCAGGAAGTTATAAATTGTGAAACTGCACAACAAACATTTTACTGTATTATTGGACTTCCCTGCATTTAAAACAGATACAGCTATAATGTTTTATTATGCTTCTCTATGCTACAATGGTCTTTTTGCTTTTCCGCCTTTTCAACACCCAGAAAATGTCGCGCCTCCATTCTTCCTCCAAAGTCACATAAAGCCCACTTGGCTGGGTACAGGTCCTTTCTGGCTTTTGACAGGAAGCTCATGATTTTAAATGTACGATTCATGCATAATGAATGAGCCCGGACAGGATGTGAGGGCAGTGCATCCAGGGAGCACCTGGGCCAAACAAAGATGCCCTTTCTGCCATGGGATTTGTGCCCTGGTACCCGCTGTCACCAGCGCCCAGCTCGCAAAGCATTCAGACTCACCACTCACATTCATCTCGTCAAAGTTGACTCCGAAAAGTGACATTGTCCCCTCGGACATAAAGAGCTCTTTATGGTGTTATTAATGATGGGCTGAAAGCTGTGCACAAATGTTTGGGGGACAAGTTTGTGACTGTGTCTGAGTTTTGTTTTGATTTAACCCATATAATTTTAATTAGGGTGTAGCGCACCATGACGACTTTAGGACATCATGTGTTTGACACGGTCTCACATCTGTATATTCAAACATCCTCCCTAAATAAACCCACATTTTCACGACTATGAAATTACAGGAGTAAAACTAAGTTGCATTTTACATTGAAAACCAAGTGTTGAATTTAATCTTGGACTTGACTCTACCACATTAAATAATCTCGTCTTGACCTTGTTCTATATAGACAATGACAATGAAACTGAAAGGAGTAATTAGCATAGTCTGGGTTCGTCTAAAGCGATGATAAACGATGAATATATGCAACAGAATAGGGGGAAAAAAGTGCCCTGGTTGTTGCAAACAACTCCACAAAACAACAATTTATTTGTAAGCACGCATGTGTGTATGTGCAGAGCCAGCCGACTTGGCATAGACTGACCCAGTGGCATTGTTGTAGTGTGTTCAGCCTCAAGCATGGCAAGATTTATGCTGATGGGGGTGTGTTGGAATCCAGTTTAACTCATCCAGCCCAGCTGCATAGAGAACAAAACCAAAGGCCCAGCTGCAGATATTAGCATGGGCAGCCTCTCTCTCTCTCTCTCCTTCACTCCCTCTTTTCCTCACCCTCTGCCTCCCCCTGTCCATGTGCTCTCGTCCCACAAGCCTGTCACATGCCCACAGGACTTTTGTGCCTGCCTCTGTTGTTATGTTAATGACTCAGCCCATGAGAGAAAAGCAAAAGAGGAGATGTTAAAAGTTGATTGCGGGGCAAAACTAAAAGGAAGGAAACCTATAGGGAACAAAGAGAGAAAAAAATATAAAAGAATTCGTAATTAATTATTGAGTTCCACTCAGAAAGTCAAGTCTGTGTTACTAAACAAAGGCACATACATAGCCATGCATGAAATGCAAACAAGGCTGCCTTAAACGCCAACATGGCCATGTGAATACATGCAGGGTTGCTTGATCTTTTGTGTCTGTGCAGACTTCCATCCACCTACCTGGCTATGGTCTGTGGGCTAGCAGCAAAGATTGCGTGTGACACTCACCATATGGCATCAGTTAAAAAAAAAAAAAAGCAACAACTTTGGAGCTCACAAATTAATAACGTGTTCTTTATTTTTTTTATTGCAAAATCAACAATGACAGAGTCCAGTTTGTACTCTAAAACCACAGCATATGCTGCAGAAGCCAAGTTGTTTCCCAGCTTAGCAAAACTGCCAAAGAAGCACGAAATAAATGAAATGACATATTATTATTATTATTATTATTATTATTATTATTATTATTATTATTATTATTATTATTATTTTATTTTATTTTATTTTTATTTATTTTTTTTTATTCCAACCTTTTTTCAATAAAATATTGTCCGGCCATAAAAATCATGGCTATAGAAGAACCTAACCTCAGGCAAGCATAAACACCGCAGACCTGGAACAGAAATATGTGCAATATTTGTGTTTTTGCTGTCAAACTATTTCTAAATTATAATGAGGTTGTTTATTTGAACATAGCACAAGCATCAGCTATAATCTTAGGTATATAGTATGCCAGTTAGAGAAATTAGGCACAATTGGACAAAACTCCAAGATGGGCTACAAAGTGTTTCCATTTCTGTCTGTGTGAAATGATTGTGCAATGATCAATGCATCAACAGGTTTTCTGGGAATAAGATAACAGTCTACTAGGGGTTATATTTTGATTTGTATTCAAGAGATATAACTGACAGGATTCAAATCATTGTTCTATCCTCCATGTCTAAAGTGGTTAATGATTATAAAGTTATTTAGTTCAAGGGAGGAGGTCACGCTTCCCACTTTCTGCACATAAATTAATATAGTTTCACTTTTTTCAACATGCAAGCATGTCAAGATGAGCAAAATATTTATCAGAGGCACACCTAAACAAAAAAAGTAGTCACAAATTCTAATGTAACAGGTCTAATCCCATTTTGCCTTTTCCCCTGCAGTCCTGCTCAATTGTTCTGGACATAAAGAATAGGTAGGTTTGGTTTGTCCCTTTATAAAGGATTGCACAGGTTTTGGGTTTGAACAAGATGATTGTTTTGAAGATTCAGTCAGCTTTATACTGTAACAGTTTTTTTTTTTGTTTTTCTTTATTGTGTCAACAAGATATCTACATATGTGTCTTTTTTTTTCTTTTTTTTTTGCTGCCAGATCTCCTACTGCTAATTGACAGTTTGGACCTCTCACTTGTGCTTCTGTTTCCTTGCTGTATTTCCAGGGATCAGGCAGATGGCTGCATGAATGGGCCTTACTGTGGGAGCAACCCCCCAAAAAACACCTTGGCACATGCAGACGTCGAGGTGCAACAGTGGTGATCGGTCTGTTTTCGGTTTCCTAAAGTTGTTTACAGTAAATGGATTCAGCGCCTCACCATGTGATTTACTATACACCAAAGCTGGCCAAAATATTAGGAAGAAGTTTTTTTTTTGTTTTTTTTGTTTTTTTTTTTCATTTGACCTGACTTTTCTGATCACAATGGGTAAGCTTCTGCGAGGAGTTACCTGAACTTGACATTTTCTACATGCCATCAGCACATGCTCTAAAAGGATAACATGTACAAAACACATCTATCATTCAGTAATATCATACTTTATTATCATCTGAAAAATGTAATCAAATCTTTTGTAAATAAATCTGTTTTGTGCCCCTACACTTGATCTTATTGTACAGTAGCTAGACGTTACACTTAAGCATCATAATTAGATTAAGCAAGTACATGTGTCACTCACTGACTGTTTATTTGCCTTAGATAAGCAGCTAGGTTAGCGCAAAATTCATGTTTTAAAAGCATACCTTTGCTAAATTCAATCCATTTTCTAATTCAGATGTATTTATCTGTTGGCGTCAGCTAGAGACACTTAAGACTTGTGGGCCAGCATTTGTCAAAATAAATTTTTCCATGCCTGGCTAGTGGAGAGTGACAGGTGTGTATTTAATAAACCCTGATTTGTTTACCAGCTGAGCACTTAAGACCATAGAGTCGCAGAGCAGCGACAGCTTGGACAACACTCAAACTCCTTTCGGGATGCAGTGGTGCTCTTTCTCCTTGTGTACATAAAGTGTTATAAGACAGTTCTGCACCTACAGCTTAATTCATGCAGGTTTTGACATTCGGTCATTTGGACCTCTGTGGTACCTCATCAATCAGGTACAAATGCTTGAAGTATATTAACTCTTAGGGTTAGTACGTGGTTTAGTGTATCATGTTCACTGTTGATTTTGATGTATTCATGACTTGGACTCTGCTTGTGGCCACTCTTTTTTCGGGCATAGTAGAGTATAGATTAGAAAACAGTCAATGCAAGTGTCCCACTATAAATGTCCAAGACAGACAACTTAAAGAATTAAACGTACGACAAAATGCTAAATTTAGGTACACCGGACATATTACACATAAACAAGTGAGTTTTTTTTTTCTTTTTTTTTTTTTCATTTTTGACACACAGAAAATGCTGAAATCACAGAACAAACTCCATACTCCCCCTAGTGGTCTGGAGCACTTTTGTTTTCTGAGGCAAGTTTGTGACATTTCAACATTTGCTGTTGTTACTGCTATTTTTGGCATTTTCTCTTTTGCTTCTATTTCCTGTGATTGCAGCATTTTGTCTGTTATTGCAGCATATTTTCTGTGATTTTATTATTTATTTATTTATTTATTATTTTTGCATTAATTTTGTTGATTGTAAATCGTTTACTATTAAAACTCTTTTGACCACCTATTTTAGTAGTTTAGACAACATATATACCTCAATATGCAACAAAACACAAATTCAAAACAGCCATGGCACCGTAGAAGCTAATTTTAACAGTGTTCCTTAACTCCGTTCTTGGGTGTACAGTCCATTTTGTGAAGTAAAATTAATCCGAATTGCCTGGTTTACAAACACCAGCCAATAGTGTGTCAAGTAGTATTGTGTCTAGATATTTCAGAATCCCAAGCTCTATTTTCTTTCAAGTATTTTGTATATGCTGTATTAAAAAATAAGGGAATAGGTACATTTTTATAAAAAAATAATAATAATAATTTTAATGACCAACCTTACAGTTATTTCTTTACATTTTCTTTCTTCTTGAACATGGAGATAAATGTGATTAATGCCTATTAAAAACTTTTCGCAAGTTCACTGGTAAGGGCCAAATGACGAAATGTATATTAAAAAGGAAATATACATTTACAAATGTATATTAAATGTATATTAAAAAGGAAATTTTCAAGTTAATATTTAGGGTTATGTATTGCATTTTAAGGAAGCAAAGAAACATTTCAAAAACTCCTGACTGCTTCTTACGGACAGTGTTCATTCATTTGATTTTGTGGAATCGCATTTTGCAGTGTTTGAAATATACCAGCCAAGTTTGGAACAGTTAATACCCAGCAACTTATCCAGCCCTGACCATTAACCTGCCCTTTCACTCACGAGGATAGACAAACAGGAGGAGATTTACTGCTGTAATCAAAGTCCTGCCGGCAGCTGGAAATTGACCGTGAATGACGTCATCAACCTGTCCTCACATGCATCATTTGATTTAGAAAGAATGAAGTATGCTCTGGCAGATTTCAAGGAATGATACAACTCTTGTGTGTTTTGTTGAATTTGTGGACCATTTTTGTCACTTTCTTCTTTTCAGATGAACTTCAATATTACAATGTATTGTGCACAATTAGAAAATGTAGACTAAGCATTTATGTGGGCCGTGGGCCTTTTTTAATTCAGCCACAACAGAATGTCACTCCATCAAAATAATTATTGTTTTGCATCAGATATTTTAATTATTTACTGGAAACAATAAATTTGAGTTATAAACTAACGTATGCATGTTTACTCATCAAAGTATTATATTTTATGGTAGCTGTAATTACAGACATCTACAGCCATTGTACGCAACAATCACAGTTTTTCTTTGTTGAATCTGTGCAGCATCAAAAAGAAGGCTGTTTAAACATCTTTATTCCATATATGGGCAAGAAAATCCAGTCCACTTTATCTTGCAGAAAATAATATGGCTATGTGCAGTTAGCTGATGAATGGTGCACGATTAGTTTCCACAAACATTCAGACTTTCAGTTATATTACAAAACGTCCTCAGTGATACTCCACAGAACATTTCCACAAAACTAGGGATTGCCCAGAGCAACTTTTTATATATATATATATATATATATATATATATATATATATATATATATATATATATATATATATATATAACTTATAAAATAATTATTTGATATACATTTAAAATTTGACAGAAGTTTACTTTTTTTCATCTAAAGATAAACATACAGACATACAAATAATACAGTTAGGGCTGTTAGTGTGGAGCCAGAGAAAAGGAACACAACATCCAGATAACCTTCATGCATTAAACTCTGGTGATTTGTCATATTTTGCTACTTGTAACAAAACTCTCAAACCCTTAATGACTTGGCTCAGACATTAAGATCAAATAAACAAAAACCGCAAAGGAACCACAGGTTTACTTGGTCATTTTGGGGGGTGAGGGAGCTTCACATTTAAATATTTTTGATAAATGTCTAGTTAGAGTTATGCTGTGAAAAGGACATTTTTTATCAGAAAATCCACAAGCAATTATACTGAAATGTTAGTATCAATTAATTAATGTGTTTTATCTACATTTGAGACATTTTAGATATACCAAAAGATAAATGTGATGTTCTGATGTTAGAACTAATTTTGAAATACAAACATCAATTCTCTCATGCATTTTCTGCTCCCTTAAAATTGCAACACTCAAAATAGGCTCCTAACTCACATAGAGCATAATGAAAGGAGAAGCTTTGTGCAGTGAAAGTGTCTGATTGGGCCCTCAACAGTCATAGTGCCTTGAATGGCCGCACAGGGTCCTAAACCAGTTATTTTTAAAGTAAATTAATTCAAGTGTGGTGCAGAAAATGCTAGGAGTCCTCAAAGGTTATCTGGCATCACAAAATAAATAAGAAAATATTTTATGAGGGAAAACAGCATTGCACTTTCTGTCGTCTTGTGTAAATAGGGTGAATTTTGCCATTTTAAATGCAAATAAAACGTTTAGCTTAAACAGCAATGTGTTGACATTTGCGAGGAGTAAATTAAAATTGAATGCATCAAATATATGTAAAAAAAAAAAAAATAAGTAAGATGGTTCTCACCGATCATAAAAAAAAATTGAATAATGGCTACTGGAGTAAAACTTCCAACAATTTTTAATCCCTGGTGTGATTTTGCTCTCCATCCATTTGACAATTAGGGCCGACAACCTTGTCCAGCACGTCTGCACCAACAGTGTGGTAATCAGCAGTGTCTGTGCAAGCCCCCAGTATGGATTTCAGACCTGGACGGCTGAAGACTTCCATGGCTCATATGTGTTTCAGAACGTCTCTGCCAGGCCTGTCAGACCCAGTTCCAGGCCATTGCTGCCTAAATGGATCCTGATTGGCTATTTGGACAGGGAAGTGTGCAAAAGGTTGACATATGAGAGGCTGAATCTCTGCGGAGCCTTTATTATTCACACTGTAGAAAGTAAATACATGTAAGCTACAGGAAATCCAATATAGCTTGGGTGACCTTTTCCTTCATTTTAAATCAACACTCGTGAGGGTAATAATTTTTATTTCTTGCCTGAAATATTATGACATTTTGATACGATCTGTGCTACTGAAGGCCCGTTTATCAGCTTGTTTGAAATGTTTTCCCTGTTAGGTCCACCGAATGATTGATGAGTTTTGACATGATGACTTCATTTCGACATTCCCAGAATTTGGGCCACATATGAACACAGTTCAGTCACAAACCACACACGTTTGTGGGCTATTTTTTCTTTAGATTGACACCAATTGCTCTGTAACAACCTGAGATGTAAAACAATGACCGGCTGAAGGCTTCAAGATAAAAGATAGCTGCTCCTCCCTTGCACTATCAGTTTACTATAAACCTGGGTTTTACCTGCCAATATTGAGTTGCAAAACAATCATCTTTGAACATCATCAATCCATGTTTTATGACCCTTACAGTGAACTAGTCTTTTTTTTTTCCAAGTTTCAGTCATACAGCTAAGGAAAAAAAAAAAAAAAAAGAACTGTCTAGGAATAACCAAGCCTTCTGCTGTTTGTGAACTGAAAACTCTTGAAACATGAGCGTTATTGTCCACAGTGAAGAATGTTTTATACCACTGAGAGGACTTGGAGGATCCTGACCCTGATAAGATATAAGAGCAAAAAAAAAAAAAAAAAAAAAAAAAAAAAACAGTCCACTTGGTTTTGGAAAATACAAATATTGTTTCTTGCACAGCTGTATTTTGGAAACTCAGTCATAGTTTGGAGTTATAAAGATAATGGCCCCAGATAACATTTACACTGTTTATGAAATATTTAAAGGAGGCACTGACCATAACCATAACAAACATCCATGGGCTATTCTTTAAAACCTGATTCCAGAAAACGAATGACTGCCACCATTTGTAAGAAGAGTGGAATAAATCTGACAAAATTCATGTAGAATTACTAAAAAAGTATTAAACCAGTTAATTGGTTTTAAAACTCCATCGTCACAGCAGAGGATAACTTGTCTTCTTAGGTACAAAAACAACACAACCAATCCTGGAGAGACAAAAGAAAACATGTCCACACCTGAAGAGCTTGTGCCAGGAAGCATTGTGCTGTGACAACATTTCCCATCCTCTCTGTTTCCAGAGATAGCCACGTAACAAAATGCATAATGTGGAAAATATTATCTTGCTGCATTCCTTCCTGCTGTTAAAACGTAATTTTTTTAGGGGTGTGTCTATTCATGTTTACTTAAGTGGTGGCAGACAATAGAAAGAGAAAATCTTTCGTCTGAGTCACTGGTACTTCCCACTATGAGGAAAGCATTCTGGAAATACAGGTTTGTGGTGTGCAACCGTGAGCAAAAGGTGCATTTTACAGGTTTCGAAAAGATTTATGTCACTGACGTCATAAGTGCATGTTCACATGAAAGATACTCATGCTAAAATGTGTCCATATTTCAAATCATTCATATTTTTTTCTAAAAATAAAAAAAAAAGATGTGATGGAATAAACTTCTTAAATATCCTTAAATATCACCAAAAGGCTGTTACTTTTATGGCATATTTTGGGGGTTGTCACATTCCAGTATTGTAAATGTCCGTACGTTGTCATGTGGCAAGGCTGCATACCTATTGTTATGTATATACCAGTTGTATGTATTTTCAAATGTCATTGCATTACAGCTATACAAGTCAAGTTCCCCCGAAGTTGAAAACTCAGTCATGGGCCAGTCACAATCAAAGGGTTGTAAAAAGTTACAAGGTGCTGCACTTAAAAAATATTTGCAAGTGGCAATACCAGTTATCCAACTAATAACGATGATGACTAAAGGTCTGGTGCCATCTTAGAACAAAGAATCAGTGTTTTTTAGAATAATTGAGGAAAACATCCTTTAAAATATTCTGTGAAATGCAGTAAATTTATATAATTTATTTACATGATTTGTTAGAACAGCCAAATGTGTTTTCCCCATTTAAAATGACATAATTTGCACATGATTAGGCTAGTTTTATTCAGCATGTTGGAGAAAGCTTTCCCGGCTTATAGTTTTTCTCAGTTGCTTTGGTACTTTTCTCATTTCGGATTTGAAATTCTCAAAGCTTTTTGTTCATTCTCATTTTTTTGAACAAGTTGCAAATGCTTTGGTACATCCATGCACATGGTTATGTACAATTCTCTCCTGTTTTCTATATTACCAAGTGCTTATGTGACGTTAATCAAAATTGTGATATAAATGTATTGAGTTGTAGATGGCTTGTAGTATGGTACAATCATGCAGCAGTATGTTATCAAAAAAGAACGTATGAGCATGTTAATTTTAATGTTTCTGATGTTATACTTTAATAAAGACGTTAATTATTCAGATGACATTTTCTATTCTTTCTGAGCCTATTTGAGGGACCTTTCAGACTTCCTGCCAGCAACACTGGTCGGGTTGCACCAATGGGCGTATGAAGATCGTTATCATCCGGTGATCTGTCAGAGTTAAAGCGACGTCTTCTATGCACAGGAAATGCATGCATTCCAAATGAACTGAATGCTCAAAAAGTCCGGGACGATGGAGGATAAGTGTTTCTTTCTGTGAATGGAGAAATGAGGGAAAGTGAGCAAGTATTGTTTGGTCTGCAATCTGTCAACGCAAGACAATGTCGCTTTGATTGGAGCCCCCAGATTCAAGTTCAATACCAAGGAATCAATAGGAAATGGCATAGGGGCCCCAACAGTCAGAGGTCAAATGAGTAGGAGGGTGCATTGGGTGTGAGAAGAGGAAATGGAAGGAGAATTTGTTGTAAAGTCAGACGGAGAGAAATCTTACTCTTTGTCTCCTTAAAAAATGAGTGAACCAGTCCAGAGTTCTGAGGAACATTTCATGAACTAAAATAAATGTCACACAAGAAGCAGTGCAGCGCTGTTAACATTTTCAGCTTCTAAATTGCTTCTTTGAAATAAGTAATTTGACGTGAAATGAAAGGAATTTCTTTACAAAATTCCAGTGGTGTTTTAGCAAACACATGGATACTGCATCCACCACACAGTCACATCTGATTTAATGTAATAATGAAGTTTTATGCATAACTTTTATTTCCTTGTGGTCATTTACAGCAGAAATAATAGAAAAAAAGGCCTCATCCTCAATCTATCTATAAACGTACATTAACTTGATTACTGCAAAACAAATAATCCTAAATTTATGCAAGAATGATTAGATATCCCAAACAGGTGACAGAAAAAGCTTTACTCTTGTCGAGCAAAAGGCTATAATCAAACGTCAGACATCTGAGAAAAAATAAAAATAAACTCTGCAACAAGTTTTTTTTTTTTTGTTTATTTTTTTCCCCCACAATTCCATGCCGTTAACAATTAACCAAAGAAGGTGTGTGCAGGTGTCTGTACATTCAAACACACTGCTAATTATAGTGTCTGTATAATAATGTCACCATTCAGACATATCTTGTATAAAATGCACCGACTAATTTCCATGACATGGGTGTGACTTGTGACGGGAAGGAGTTTAGGCAGAAAACTGTAACGCTTTCAACTTGTGCCGACAAAAAAGTCAGAGTTAATTTGATTTCCTTCTTAAAAACAGGTCTTAAACAGACTTCTGCCACAAAGACAGGCACAGTATATCCTCTGCACACCCACACTGTAACTAAACACCAGACTGTCTGCACTAACATCAGAGATGGTTCCTACTGATGTTGCTGTGCTTTGTCCTGCGTATCCTACAGACTTTGCCAAATATTAAACGTCACCCAAAACTTAAGAAACGTTTGCTTTTGACAGTAAGGACATTTGTGCACATCTCTCACCTCATTAACACGCCCCTGTGGTCTTAAGATCAGAGTTACAAAATATTTCACTTGCATTGTCCTCCAAAAGAGTAAATGTGAACCACATTAAACACAGAAGGACTATAATTATTGTCTAAGAGCTGTGACATTTGTGGTTCAGGATTTTGCACCAGAGTC
Source organism: Poecilia latipinna (assembly GCF_001443285.1). Classification (NCBI taxonomy): domain Eukaryota; kingdom Metazoa; phylum Chordata; class Actinopteri; order Cyprinodontiformes; family Poeciliidae; genus Poecilia; species Poecilia latipinna. Next base: position 44,585 of record NW_015113428.1, on the reverse strand, counting down.
GGTGGCTTTTCAGTGGAATGCTCGCTGAACTCATAGAAATCACGACATAGGTCTGCATGTTTTTGGATACTTTGATTTGATCATCCTGACAGACAAGTTAGTTTTCTATATCAGTGAGATCTGAGAGGCCCCCTGAATGAGAGAAAAGCAGATCAGCTCAGTCCCGAAGACGAGACCATAATCCAGAGATCAAAGAAGCCACATTCTTGGACAGCTGGACTTGTCTACAGACATGCTCTCAGACCGTCCACCTGCTTGACAAAGTAGCTCATCCACCTGCTTGTCCAACATCAAAAGCTTTTCCAACCCAACAGTCAAGAAAGACTAGTGAAAACAAAAGCTGCAAACCGTAGCACAGAAAAAAAAACACTTTTTTATATATTTTTTTAGTATGTCTGTAAACAAAAGAGATAGTTCTTTCTTCCAAAACCTAAACCAAGTATTACTTCAATATATTGCCTTATTTTATTGTATTCAGATAGATAGATAGATAGATAGATAGATAGATAGATAGATAGATAGATAGATAGATAGATAGATAGATAGATAGATAGATAGATAGATAGATAGACACCGATGCAACTGCAGTCAAAAAAAATAACTGCAGTTTTATAGCTTCATGGTTATAAAACCACAGGTGCAAAGACCAGCCTATTGATTGACAACTGTTTCTGTTGGAGGATAGTTAAACAATAAGCACCATATTAGCATATTCAGCCCACAGTGAAGCTAGAAGTTAACCATTGCAATATATTTGCTCACCTGTAATTTAAATGGTGTTGGCTGTGTGTTTATGGTTTTTAACCGTACCTTGAATTTCTTCATTTTAAGGACACAGTTTCACATCTAATATTAACCAAATAATTCTATAACATTTAATTATGTGACGTGCCATTTTTTTTTTTTTTAATAAAGCCAGACAAGCAACTTTGTGTCTTCAATAAAAAGATGAGATTTCTTACAGATGGGTAAATGGCTTTGCCCATTGGTTTAAACATTAACAGGATTTACATCTCTCAATGCCATAGTGCAAAAAAAAAGATAGGACAAACACACAGCACATTGACAACACAGATTTCCATAATACAATATAGGTGCCAAACAAATCATGCACCTGTGTTCATACTGTACACCAGTAAATATTGGAAAAACAAAATCTCCTCCTTACATGTTAATGTACTCTCCTATGTACCACACCGCTGTGCCAGGCTTACATTTTACCCATTAACTTTTTTGTACATAATACTTATGAGTAGGTTCAAGAGAGCAAAGAGCCAGCTTCCAGTAAAACATTAACTCTTACACTCAACTGTAAAACATGTTATTTTACACCAAATGTTGAAATACCATTTTTGTAGATGATATGCAGTTTTTCTTGTAGTTGATTTATTATCTTGACAATTTAATATCATATGCAATATTCTAGGAATCCCATTGTAGAGCATAATAAGTCCAGTTAGATTTTTAGCTTTCATTAGTTTTGTGATTTTGTGGTTCATTTCAAGCTTTTGTTTTTTTTTTAAAAAAAGCTAACACATCTAACACATTCAGAGAAAAGGGACACCTGAAAATAGATTAAAAGAAACAAATCTTAGTAAATGACACTGTGATAAGGTTACACACTGTTATGAATCCTTTTTTTTTTTTTTACTTGAAAGCTATTTTCTGTCTTTCACACCAGCATGGATGCCATTAAAATATTACCTTAACAAAAGCGAACAATCATAACTTATTTTTGAAAATGCAGTTTGGGTATTAACAATTTTATTTTTCATACTTGGTTAATTGGAATAAACTTACTTGTGTTCAGTGTTTGGCACCAGCCTTTAAATAAAGTTAATTCTCTGATCAGCCTGCTTTTCCTGCTAATCAAATGTTGAGCAGAGCTTGCTCATTTAAAACTGCTAAGAAAGTCCATGCAACCTGGAAAATCCCTTGAATGCAAAGTAGTGAAAATGATTCCTTATGAGTTGTCTTTGAGTCACAAACATGCCGTCATCGATACCCTCAATTCTAACGTCGGTCTTCTACACCAGAAGGCACATACAGTAGTGAAATATTGAATGTTTCATGCTTAATTTAAGAATTAGTGCAAACTAAAGCACTGAGGTCCAGCATAAAATAATTAAGTTGGAGTTTGCAGTTAAGGACAGCTTAGGGCCAAATGAGTCAGCTAACAGGAATAGTCAGACAGACCTATTTTCTGAAGTTGCATCATCGTCATTTCTTAGTCAGGTGCCATAAACAATACTGCTTTGTCTGGTTTGCATTTTAAAGGCCTTCAGTATAACTAGCAGTAGAAGATTATTTTAAGTGACAATGCAAACTGAGTTGAAATAATGTTTGTAGATCTCTCTGAATAGAACATTATCTTATTGTTTTTATGCAACTGTTTTAAGCAGTTGTTAGAAAAGCTGGCATTTTAAAAGGAACATTAAAAGGACATTGAAAACAATTGTTATTGTTCTTTATTTTTACATTAGTGTATTTTTGTAATATAAATTAATTTCACTGAAGAAAGTGTGTTTTATTAGTAAATGGTGTAAACAATGTTGTTTACACCAAATTTTGGCTCTACCATCGCAGTCAACTGTAACTTTGTTCTGTTCTTCTTGTAACTTGTGGACATTTAAGTTGCTGCTGCCTCTGTAATCTCAAACTGGTTCCCCCATTTTGCTTTGACATAAACAAGTCCTTTCAATCCACAAAACTGCAGCTCACTGGCTATTTTTCGCTTTATTGAACCTCCACTAGTCTGAAGACGCGTAAAAAAAAAAAAAAAGTGTAAATCAGCACTCTCTAGGATACTTGGAGCACAGTCTAGCAGTAATAACTTTTTCACAAAGTCACTTAAAACTTCTTTATTCCCCTTCATGTTACATGGTTTGAACGTCAGCAAGATGTCTTCACCACAACTAGATTCCGATCTGATCTGTTATAGAAAATACCTGAGACCTGAATCGGACTTTCTGAACATCTCTGCTGTCTTGAAATACTTTGATCATCTTGTTAATGCACGGTGTGTACAGGGTCAAAAAGCAGTAGGGTTTCTTAGTCAGGAAGTTACCTGTTTAAGTTAAAAATCTTCCTCATCATCATCTTCACTTATTGGAAGGATTGAGGAAGTGGTTGAGTTTTTGTCTTGAAAACGCAGCATCACTGGTGAGTTAAGACACACCCCACTTTAGAGAATTGTGAAATTAAATCAGAACAGAAAAGGGTTTGATTTGTCTTATTGATTGGGATATTTTATAAAGTTTCACAAAACATTATAATGTTTCAGGTTTTCAATCCTGACTTGTAATACAAATAGCCCTTTCTTGGTGATAATACTGTCTGCAGTAGAAATTAAGATCAAAGACTCTAAACATACATGTTAGCATTTGGTTTAAAAGTAATTCAATATGGCAAAATTTCTTCATATAATTCTTTAGTATAGTCATTTAATTTGGGCAAATTCATGTTAAAACAACAAAGGCAGCTGAAGCAGTTTTTGGAAGAAGTGATTCAATATAGACATCCAGGGATTCAAGTAACCTTTTGTCCAAAACTCTGAACAAAATACAGCTGTCACTGTTCATGCAATGATGGATCATTTGTATTTAAACGGCATAAATTACCCATGTAAAGGAGGCTGTGTTTACAACATGTCGAACTGTGCACTCTGTTTAACAGATATTCAAATGATTTATGGTGGCAAACTGATGTGTTTGGCATCACAAACATACATTTACATTTTGGGGAATATCGGAAAATATTTTTGTTTCGTAGTGAAGATGGTGATCATAAAAATCATTAAAAGTAAATAGGTCAGAATCAGCTTTATTTCCCAAGTTTATGTACAAAAACAATGGACTGGACTTTGACTGGTGACATTGTAATCTGCAAAATGCAAAAGTTTCAGCAATGAGTCCACTGAGGTGCAGTCATTTGTGTTCACAGAGGAGTGAGAGAGCACGTTCCTGGGGGAAGCCAGTGTTGATGGTTCTTGTACGAGAGAAGACGCTCCCCCGCCTCACCTGCTACTGCCAGAAAGTGTCAGAAACCTGGGCATCTATTGACTGGCAGAGGCTGACATTGAGCTGGGGGAGCTTCTGGTGGAGGATTTTCGGGTTGATGGTGCTAAAGACGGGCTGCACAGTGGCACAGTTGGTAGAGCTGTTGCCTTGCAGCAAGAAGGTTCTGGGTTCGATTCCCGGCCCCGGTCTTTCTGCATGGAGTTTGCATGTTCTCCCTGTGCATGGTGGGTTTTCTCCAGGTACTCTGGTTTCCTCCCTCAGTCCAAAAACATGTCAGGTTAATTGGCCTCTCCAAATTGCCCCTAGGTGTGAGTGTGTGTGCATGGTTGTGTGTCTCTGTGTTGCCCTGCGACAGACTGGCGACCTGTCCAGGGTGTACCCTGCCTCTCACCTGGAACGGTAACTGGGGATAGGCACCAGCAACCCTCCCGACCCCACTAAGGGACAAGGGTGTAAAGAAAATGGATGGATGGATGGACCTAGCTGTAGTTCACAGACAGTATCCTGCACATCCCTGAGTAGTCAATATGGTGCCTGATGTTATGTAGACCCAAATTGCCTGTTAAGCAAACTGCACTGGGTCCAGGACGGGGTGTGTGATCTCCCTCAGATACTTTAATACTAGTCACACGAAGGACTTCACGACCACAGTCGTCAGAGTGGCAGTAGTTCCACCCTGTGCTGTGTGTTCCTTGGGGACGGTGTTACACTTGAAGCATCAGAAAGGGAACTACTACTGATTAACATGGAATGCAAAATATGAACTCAAATTGGACTTACTAGGTCCAAATTTTTTTATGACCCACATTTGATGTAAAACATCAACCGTCTTTTGCTATCTCCATACAGCTGGTCAGAGATTGTGCTGTTGTTTTTCCCCAAGCCTCTAAGTCCAGTTTAATACTTAAGTAATAGTTAAGCAAATATCATTTTTCACACATTCACTGGCAAGTTTGAAAAAAAAAAAAAAAACTGGAACTTAATATGGTCAACCATGCACAGCTTATATAACAGCTGCCCTGTTGACATTTCAGTCAGAATAATAAGTTGGCTTTCATGGCTAATTTTTGCCAAAATCCTTCCCTGTCAATAAGTTACAAGCCTTCTGGGGTCTTTAATGTCTCTGGCATAGCCAGATTGAAAAAAGCCTTTCTTTCTTTTTCTTTAAATAAATGTCTCTTCCAAAAAGTTGGACATTTTCAAAGCACATACAGTAGAGAGGGGGGCATAAGTGAAGTGTACCGTGTCCAACACCTATGCAGACTTGTGAATTTTGTGTCACGTCATTCACAGGCAGAAAAACTCCTTCACTTCACCTCTGTTTAATTTTACATGTAATTATTTCTTAAACCTTATAATAACAGAGCTCTGGAAGGTCCGTCTGTGTGCAATGACCCTGTCCTGCTTTAAGAGCTGAGCATCTAGGCTCGTGTGATTTCAGTGTATGTTCCCTCAGTCAGTGCATTAGCGGTTACGTGGTTGTGATTAATGCTAATCACGCTGGATTTACTGTGTGTTTATTTTATGGCACGACTGGCAGAGTGGAGCTTGGCCCATCTACGTGTGTTCCTGCTGCAGGCGAGAGGTGGTGGACCAAGGGATTTAGATGATGTTAGTCTTGACTGTAATGTTGGCCTTTCTTTAGGCTGTGTGAGGGAATAGAGTTTGTGTCGGATGTGCACAACTACACAAGTTTCCTGCTGCAGAGGACTAAATGATTTCATTATCACAGCTGTCACTGGTGATAACAGGGAATGATAATATTTCAATGTGCATCTACATTACGATTTGCAGTTATAATTTGAAATGGGTGCTGTTGTGCCCATTATAGTCGGGTAAGAGCAGCTTGCTGAGCCATATTTGTACTGCATAAGCTTTGCTGAATTGCAGCTGCTTGATATTGACTGGCACAGAGGCCTGTAGGTGTCCAAAGACAGTGCAACACTGCCACCATGTTGACCAGCTGTATTACATTTATTTACACCACATTTTCAGAAGCTTGTTAAAACCACAGGAGTTTTAAATTATTATTATTATTATTAGTTTTTTTTTTTTTTTATTTAAATTATGAGGAAAAAAAAAAGGAAAATTGAAACGTGAATCATCTCGACATGATAAGAGGTCTAAGACTAATTCTGGTTTTAGCTGATGTGTAGTGAAGGAGTAAGGAAGCAGTAATTGGTGGGGGCGGAGGGCAGGGGGGGAGAAAGACAGGTCTGTATTGGAAGTCTCCCCGTATTCCATTTCAACAATTTTACCCCAGTGGATGTACACTCCAAATGTTTGCAGTGGCCTTCAGAAAACAGAAAATAACAGAAAAGGCTCAGATAAAATCCCAGTGTGCATTGTATCCGCTTGTTTACACTCAGGGATTCCCTTACCACTTGTGTTAAATGTAGCCCACCGTGTTATTCTATCAAGCAAGAAAGAAAACAATTACTGAAAATGAGGCCAAGTTGAGAGGAGGCCTGTGTGTAAAATAACAAAGACGTGCGACTGTTTGGATCTGATAAGCCCCCTCCGAGTGTTTCCTCCAATGCCTCTGAAAATAAACAGCCGGGGTTGATAGGTGAATGGAGCCTTGGTTTGGGTCCCGACCGCGGCCGCAGCCCGGCAGCTTGTTTTAGGGGCTGGACCTGGCAGGATCCACGAAGGGCCCCCATCGACAACCCAGGCGCCGAGTGAGTTAAACGGGTTAGTGTGTGGCCATCCGAACCTGCTGGGACACACACACACACACCTACTCACTGTTTTGCACAAGTTGACCACACCCATATATATATATATATATATATATATATATAAATTACATGATCATGCAGATATAACAAAAATGTAAAGAAGAGTAGACCCCTGATCCCTTTAGTAAAGTTTTTGCTGTATTTCTTGAATCATTTATCAGTGTTTAAAGAATCAATGTTCTAGTGTTACTATAACACATAGATTTGAGGAGTGGCATTACATACAAGGATGCTAAAATATTTGTTTTAGGTAAATACACCTTTTTTAATATATATATTTTTTTAATTCTCAAGTCATAGATCAGTACAGTACACTCAAGATGTAATCAATTTAATTTGAAATACCACGTTAAATAGAACTTACACAAATTATAAAAGTAAAAACTAAAAACATAATCTGTTTATAACACTTATTTCCACTACTTCTAAAAGACATTGCACCAGACTGATCATTACAGCTAAAATAATGTGATCTTAACATTTACCAACCATCTGTGTTTCACAACAGGAAACGTTTCCACCTGAATTTGTCTATATTAGGACTGAGCAACAGTAACACCTCTTTGGAATATCATATTTGTAGGCTAATGCATTCAATTAGTCACAAATGCACATTTTTCATGCTAATAATATATCCGTTATGTTAGATGGATTCAGAGGATGAAAATGTAGATTCAATGCCACTTAAGTCACAGTTTCTGTGAGCTGTGTTTTTGCATGACTTTCTGATACTGTGCCGTCTATTTTCTGCCGGGTTGTTATCGTAAATAAGAATTTGTTCACCTACTAAATAAAGGTTACATAAATAAATGAAAATTGTGCGGAAGCAAGAAAAAGTATGTGCGTCTGTCTTCAGCTGGGCAGCAGTAAATGCAGCAACAAGTGGGAAAGGACACGCTTAATGTTTTTCCATGGCTCATAAAACAGGAGGAAATTCTATCTGCCGCAGATCGTTCTCTAGCCTCTCATTAAGAAGACAGTAATCTGTAAGAACAGTTTCAAAGACAATTTTGGCAGGTTTTGAAACGGTAGATTTATAAAACCTTGTCATAACCAGCCAATGTTGGTTTGGCTCAACCAAAACATTTTGAACTTGATACAGTATGGTGCAATGTCATTTTTTTTTTTTCATGCTTAATTCTTCTAACCTTCTATCCTCAAAAACATCACCAGTGAATCACCCTGTGATAATTATCGCTTCTGACCTCATCCTCTGTTTCAATGTTCCTAAAAGCACAGTATCCCAAACTTGTGTCAGAATCGAAACCGTGCTTCAACCCTTCGGTCCAGCTTAAACTATCAGAGTCAAAACTGTGAAAGTTTACTTCTCTAATGGAGCATGGAGTTTAACTTGTTTAACTGTGGACGAAAAAAAAAAAAAAAGCAGCTGATTGCAAAATCATGAGAGGACAGCATGCATCTTCACAATCACAGATCATCGCCAGATTTTGTTGGTTAGAGAAAAAGAAAAAGAAAAAAAAAGAAAGGTCTGAGATTTAGCTTGCTTGACATTATCTGCCCATCAAAGCAGGTGGTGTGAGCAAGACAGAGAGAATGTGGGAATTTTACCTTCAGACAGGTATAGACAGGGCCGTGGCCGCCTGCATGAGGGAGTGTAAACTTGTTCACATTAACCGCAGAAAACAAAACAGACTTTATATTCCTGATACTCTGAAACTCTCAGCCAGCTCTGATTACTTTTTTTTAAGCACTGCTGGATTTTTATTGCATCACTCACCAATGTTCTAGCTTGAGAAAATCTTTGAGACATGTACAGCACCCTCTGCATCTATTGTCAAAGATAATTAAGACATGTAAAACGTCCTGAAAAATTAAGGAATCTTTTGCTGTAATATACTCTTATTTGAGTCATATTACTTATTGGAATGTCAACCAATAAATACAAGAAAAATAAATGCTTTTTTTAAACAAATATATATACTTTACTGTTTCAAATAAAACTATTTTGGAACTTATTTTATTATTTGACCACTCTTCTAATTTTGAAAAGAAAATATAATATTCAAGCTGCTTGCTGTACTTAGTTTTTGCTGTTTTTTTTTGTTTGTTTGTTTTAGTTTCGTAATTGTTTTTCCCCATGAAATCTACATTAGATTCTGTCTATCAGCATATTTCTACATCACATTTATTCATTATTAACCCTTGCAGATCATTGTGGTTCTGTAGTTAGAAGTACTTTTTAGGTGGATCAGGGTTTCAATATTGGCAGAGAAACTTCAACACCAGAGGATTTACAATAAATACACATAAATTGCAATTAATACAAATGGTTTATATTATGCTATAATATTGTGCTATACATACATTAGAATGACATACTGAGATGATATATTTCATGTGAGGCAGTGTTTTATTCAAATAATATTGAGTAAAAATCCTTGGCTAATTGTTGAATTTGTAACTTTAGTAAGCTAATGGTTTTAGTATATTAAGCACCAGTGGACAGGAGAAAATCAATGATAGTCAGTCAGTAACCGTACCTTAATGCTTTTATAGCACATAGTTTTAAGAAACCGTGTAGCACTGGTTTGGCTCTGATTGTTGGTTGAGTTCATGGGCTTAAATAAAGACACTTAATCACAAGTTTCCCGGACTGTGCAGGACTTCAGTGCCAAGACCTCAGGCAGTTGAGATCTCTGTATCGAGAGAAAAAACATCCCCACCAGATTACTGTGTGACTCACAAGAACAACTGCCTTCAGAGAAACACGATATCCAAATCAGTTAGGTTTTAACACAACTGCATTAATTCAAGGTTTAAACCAATTACGGGCCACAAGCATGTCAAAGGTAGCAAGTTTAAAATGCAGGGATGTTGCATTTTAAGTTTTAAACGTTAAAATGCAACCATGCAAACAGAGCTGAACTGACATTTTTTAACGATTGGAGTAAGGATTGCAAACAGACCATTATTTTGATCTGCTAATTGATTTGGGAATACAGTTTTTGAAAAATTGTAATTTGTAAAGAAATGTATGTAAATGTATTGTTTTGAAGAAAAGGAAATAAAAATCTAAAGAAATATATTTTAAACTTCACAAGATAGAATTATGAATTTGATTGAATTTTGTTTGTTTTAAGATTATTATTGACTATATTAAGGGAAAGTGAACAACTCTAAACAGAATGGATACAGTTAGAAATGCTTGACAAACCAGCAGGAGTCAAAAAGACAAAAAAGTAAAACAACAGTTTTAAACAAGTTCTCCTGTATAATTTCTTTATTTTTATTTATTAGATTTGTGAAATCTCAAAAAGAGATTAATTCCTCACAAAAAAAAGAGTCAAGTCAAAATATGAAAAAGTACTACAACAAGGAAAAGTTAAGCAATGTAGTGATTCATGTCGTCATTATCTAGATTTTCCTACAAGCCAAATAAATCTGCAAACACGTTTCTGGTGGTCCATTTTTTATTGTTCTAACACTTTCTGTGTTGCTGTTTTAGAGGGTGGGCAAGGCTGTGTACCCACACCATATAAAAATGACTGAACAGACCTGAAAGGAAAGAAAAACCTGTTGCTGGAAAGTTATTTTCTTTCAGAACAACAAAACATTATTTCAGCGTTAATTAGTTTTTAAAGCTGATTTAACAAACGTGAGCTCTGAGGTATCATAGTACAAATTAACAGGTAAAACTAGGAGGGATGACACAGAAAATCAGTTTCCTTTCAAGATGTCACAGTGATAATCGTGCTAAAAACAAGAATCTTTCTTTTTCTTTTTTTTTTAATCTGTAGATTGCATGCTCAAGTAAATGTGTCTTGTTTTAGTCAGAAACTGAACTCGCCACAAACATTGTTGAGTTACAACAAGAAGGAGGACACCTCTGGCGATTTAAAGAGGAACTCCATTCATGTGGAATTTTCTGTGTCAACAAACGCATGAATCTCTCAGAATGTGAGGGACTGGATGTACATCGGCCAACTGTATATAACACTCAATGTACTGTGTAACGTCAGCATGAACTGCTAACTCTGGATGAAAACAGGTCTCCTGAGTGCTGCTCGGCACGGTGTTGACATCTCTCCTCCAGTCCAAATATTGTCTGTGGAATTATCTCTGGCCTTCGCTTACACATCTAGTTTGTGGAGGTTTAATAATAGAACCATCGTCACATTCATTTTCCAAGTCTTGAATGGATTATGACGCACGTCAGGTTTAGGAATTTTTTTTTTTTTACATTTTTTTATTTTTTTTTTTTTTCTGTGAGGATATCCACCTTCCTGCACAGTAGCCGAACTAGTTTTTGGAAGAAAAGACTAGGGCTCATTCACACATTACAGGAAGCTGGCCAAGAGACAAGTATCTCAGTTTTCACTAAGGCGTCTAACAAAGTGGTCCAGCCTGTGCCTGTCTGCAGTTTTTATTTTGACTCAGCTACTTTTCTTTGACAAGGTAATTAATGAATAAGACCATTTTCCTGCACCAAAATGAGGGTCAAAATGTCTTGAAAACCGAACTTTATAGTTGACATTTTATGTGGTTGACTATGACAAAGCTTTAGATAGTTGGAATAATTCGGAAAAAGAAGGTAAACATTTTTTTTTTTTAAATCCCTTTTACAAATACAAAAACAGAACTTTAGACATTTGCAGGTCTAATTGCAATAATAATCAACCAAGCAAAGCATTGAGGACAGTTTTAGATATAAAGAACTGAGGAAAACACAATATTTTTTTCCTTTCACTTCCTAATCATGAATTTGTGTTAGTCTGGTGGTTTATAGCGGAAGCATAGCAAAATGGAAGGAATCAGGATTATTTTTCAAAGCATTGTTCAAAATGCTTCAGAAATTGGTCATGTGTAATAAGTACATCCCCAGATTTTGAAAAAAATATAAAAGAATATTGTTGCACAACGTTTCATGCAAAAAGTTTCTACTTTTTTTTTTTCTTTTTTTACCCGCTATGCATGAGTGGCTGTGTAAATGTCACTTTGAACTGATGGACTGCTTTCTGAACTGACTTGTCAAATAAAAATTCTCCTTTTCGGCAAAGAGAACAAATGACCTATGTAATTTGAACTGATATGTTAATACAAATGTGTTGCCACTTTATTTTTAACTTAGTGTTTACGAAATCTCGCAGGTGATGTGTGGCATTTTTACAACCGACAGCCATGTTAAATATTACATAGGAAAAGGTTGACCTGTTCGAAACAAAGCTCCTTGAGACAAAGGTCCTGCTAGGGCTTCCATAGCGCAGGTGACCAGCTCATATCCAAGTCATGTGACCGACCGGCTGTCAGGCAACAACCTGAGGCCCGGCTGATTGTTAACACCCCACAGTGAGACCTGTTGCCCCGGGCTATTAGTCATCCTGACAAGTGTGGCTTGTGTGCCACTCTCTCTGGTCATGACACACTTGTTTTCACCGTCTCCCAAGCTTCACACTCTGCTTCAGCTCTGATATATGCCTAACACGTAGTGGCAAGAGTGACACAAGGCAGCTGAACCAAAACAAGCACCTATCAATTACTGATGAAAGAACTCTTTTATACCTATTATTTACAACACCTTTCCAACTAGGCATGGATGGACCCTCTGCTTGTGCAACAGTTATGGAGAAGGAGCTTCTGAAAGAGGGCGAATGTGTACATTGGTTTTCTGAAGGTAAAGTAAGAACATTATTTGCATTTTAAATACAGACGCATTATTAGGGGAAGCCATTTGTAAAGTTACGCATTTTTAATGATAATTATGTAATTCAGAAAATTGCTTTATTTCTACATTTCTGCTCATTTGTATATATATATATATTTTTTTTATAAACGGCAGCCTATATTATTCATAGTTTCTTGACACTGTGTCAAATTACAGGGGCATCACAGTAAACAAGGCACTTTGTGTTGGATTACCACAAAACAACAGAAAACAATGAAATAGATTTATATTGTGAAACATGTGAAAGATTTTTTATTTATTTTTTTTTTTGATGGTGGTGTTAAGAAAAAAAAAACTGGATTTGGAGTATAAAACTAATAATAATAAAAATAATAGCAGGTATTATTATTGATAAAATAATAATAACACTATTAAGTTTAGCCGTTGACTGTTTCTTCTCTTTGGTATATTCAGTGACCTCACTGTACAGTCTATTTATAACATGTGGATTCTTCTTTAACGTTGGGAAGGGAGGACGTGCTGCTATTAAAAATCAATCAATCTGATTTATGCTGCCATTGATACACATCATTTGCTCATGCTAAGTTTTAAAACAGCCACCCTACTATTGTGCTTTGTTTATTGCATGTCATGCTTAAAAGTTGACCCCAGCTGGCCTACTGCATGACAGTAGAAAAGTATTGACTGTCCCTTCTGCTATATCCCTTTTGTTATTGTTATTTCTGCAACAAAGTACCATAGTATTTTATATGCGTCTGTTCTCATTGAAACATATGCGAGGATTTTATTTTAAGCTCTCATTTTAAGGTCCCCCTTTTAAGACAAGTAATAAAAAACATGAGCAATGATTTAATATTAACCAAGGGATAGATTCAACATGATGGTAAAAACATTAGAAACGTCTTTGTCGCTTCCTGGATGGGAGGGAGGCCTCACGTCAACTTTGGCATTGACAAAACCATGATCAGCATTGCACACGCAGCCTTCTGATAAAGTGTATAGCAAATGTAAAAGCTGGAGGATCCATAACCTTGTGTTGCATTTCTAATGAGGTGACTTGAAAAGCTCTGTTTAAACACCCTGAGGTGTATTCAGTGATTAGAAAAGAGGAAGTTGGATGTCAGGTTTTTTACAAACAACTTGCTCTTTGGAGTCTGATTTAATCCCCTGAGTGCAGTAACACTTGAAATGTGTTGGGTTAAAAGAGCAGGGTATATATAGAAATGCTATCTGCTTGTTATGATCCATACATACCTGCTGCTTTGACATTTATCCAGTCGGGTTATTAGTGATGCCTTCTACAAGGCCAGTAGGGTTTTCTGATTTTTTTTTTTTTTTTTTTTTATGTCTGCAGCCATTTAGCAGGAAATTACACAAAGCACTGATGCAATATTTAATGCAAGAGAAGCTATGAGCTTTTTGGACCCGTGCATTCCTTTCTATCCATCCATCCATTTTCTAACACCCTTGTCCCTCAGTGGGGTCAGGAGGGTTGCTGGTGCCAATCTCCAGCTAACGTTCCAGGCGAGAGGCGGGGTTCACCCTGGACAGGTCGCCAGTCTGTCGCAGAGCAACACAGAGACACACAGGACAAACAACCATGCACACACACACTCACACCTAGGGAGAATTTGGACAGTCATGTTAACCTGACAGTCATGTTTTTGGACTGTGGGAGGAAGCCAGAGAACCTGGAAAGAACCCACCATGTACAGGGAGAAGATGCAAACTCCATCCAGAAAGACCCCAGGCCAGGAATCGAACCCAGAACGTTCTTGCTGCAAGGCAACAGCTCTACCAACTGTGCCACTGTGCAGCCACATTCCTTTGTACATGAGTTTAATTGCACTGGAATATGATTACCACATTCCTTCTCTGCGACATAATCCACAATGGAAAAATATTTAAATTAATTGATTGTGCTGCATTTAATTATGTAATGTAACCAAAGTTTAGAGACATTAAAATATGTAATGTTCACATTTCAATAAATTGAAATGTGAACATAATCAAGCGGAGATTAAGGTGTTGGCTGACATCAGTTCTCTAATTGTGTAAGAAAAAGAAGCTCATTTGTAAGCAGAATATGAATGTATAGCAATAATTTATTTAAACATCTTTCAATTAAATAGTTATTTAAATTAGCTATACAATTTGGATATTAAATGGCATACCTCTAGGTTGTTAAATTTGCGTATGTTAGTAATGTATAGGTTTAATGACAGATCCTTAGGAACAAAATTACATTTTCAAATGCTTAAAATGAGCTGCTTCAGATCTTCATATACTCCCATGTACGTTGTTCTCTTAGCAGCCAGAAGGAGGTATATTCTCAACACAGTAGTTTAGAAGTATTTTATTATCTATTAAACACTTTATTGCATGTTTCTTCCCCCTCTTTTCTTCTTTTTTAGTTTTCAAAAAAGTTATTTCAAACTATGTGGTCAGGAATTGTCTTTATTAAATTGTTATTCTCTGCTGTTAAGTGGTAATAAACAAACGTTTGTAAAGCTCAGGAACACATTTGCAGTTGACTTATTGGTCTGTGAATATCTTGGCATTTGCATTTATCCTGATGTTCTCCCTCATGGACTTTTACCAAAGTGGAATAGTTGCAATTATTCATATTTATGGAAATTATTTGCGAGAGTTAAGCCCAGGGTGCTCCAGCTTCCCAGCAGGTGCCCTGCAAACACAGATGATGATCCTTCCAGCAGCTGCCAAACTAGGACAGAGCTGGGATTCCCATTAAAAGGCCACCGTGAGGTTCTCCAAACAAAAAGAGCTAGTATCGTGTGATCATCTATTGAAATGCTGTTGCCATGGCTTAATTAAAATTATACTAGTGAGTTTTAATAGAAAATAAAGAAACGCTATCAAAAATAATTGGGTAAGTTCATTAAAAGTTTGTCTTTGTTTTTAAAATGAATCATTGTCTCTTACCAGAAGGCTAAGAGATATGCGAGAAATTTGCCAAACTCCAGCCAAACACGGCTGAGATCTCTCTAAAAGAGTAACAATTTGCACTTTCTTGCTTAACTGATTTTCATTTAACTAATTTCTGTTGCCCAAACATTCACACAGCACCTTATTTTTTTTTGCAATGCGTTCTATAAGAGCTTTCACATATCAGTCATCTTACCTTTTTCCACCTTGGCCAGGACGGCAGGCGCCAATAGAAATGCAGGGTCGGTGCCACTGACCAACATGCCGTGGAGTTCTGGGCTCTCTCCTGTCTCAGTCCACCAACAGGCAGACAGGAAGGGTAAAACCTGGACTCCTACTTATATGGACCAAAGCCATCTGAGTCTATGTAACATGAACACCTGCAGGAAATGGTCTGTGAATGACAAATATTTTATTGATTTTAGGATCTATTAGTACTGACATTTAGTTTTACTTCACTCTTGACCGTTTCTTCATTTTCAAGATTCTAAAACAATAATCCAAAAAGAGACGTTTGACAGATGTTGAGTAAACAAGGACTTATTTAGGAAATGATAAAACTTGGCTTCTTAGCATTTGGGATGGCTCCAAGATGGTGTGATGGAGTTGGCATGTACTCTGGTTTGCTGATTTTCTCTACTTTTTTCTACTCATATGTGTGTTTGTGTTTGCTGTGAGTCTTTGGCATTGAGCACAAGCTGGGGCATGACTCTTAGTTAAGAAAATTACTGAAATTTAGGTATACTGATCTTGTTAAAACTTTACTTAGAAATGCTCATCCAGTTTAGGTTTAATGGTTTATATTAGTTAGGTTAGTTAGTTTATTGTACAGTTTTCATATTATAGACGTTTTCCTCATTTGTAGTTATTTTCCTTCAGTCATAATCCTTACTTAGCTTATGTTCTGTTTAAAAGCTTTAACATTGCTAATATTTTATTGTCATTTGAATAGAATAAAACAAGAAGTCTTTACTTTTGTTCTTTTAAGTGTGTAGTTAAATCACCCTGAAGAATCTTTCACTGACTTTTGCAGTAGAAAGACAAAAGCAGATGGATAACTACCTCATAATTTTTGTTTGGGGTACAATTTACAGGCTGACAATATTATATATATATATATATATATATATATATATATATATATATATATATATATATATATATATATATATATATATATATATATTTGCTTGGCTGAAATTCTAATGTCCTCATGTAACAGTTTAAGACTACAACAAAGCAGAAGAGTCTGTGTCATAAATGTGCAAAGCTGTCATATACATCTTAAAAAATATTATTTTCTTTAATATATTTAGTTTCAAACTATACACATAGATACAAACATGAAAAAAGGTTCAACATATAAAAAATACTTCATGTTAAGTTTAATATTAACGGTATTAGTTTTTATTCGACTCGGCTCCTAATGCCTTGTCGACACAGCAATATTTTTACGTTGATTTTCATCCCGATCTTCCCCTACCGATAATCTCAAGATTGCCCGGATTATCGAGATGTCTCTTCGGATAATCTTTATAGATTACGTAAGCCACAGGGATGCGAACCTGATCCGATCGCGCTGCCTGTGTGTGTTTGTTTTCACGTAAACATGAGTAATGAAAAGATTAGCACAGCATAAAACCACCTGAGGCCTATTAAGCTAATTTCAATGTAACTGTTGCATCTGGGGAATCATTAATTAGCCAATCAATCGCTCTATTCCTGTGACACGGGGCCGGGCTGTGGGGCGCAATGGAAACCACAGCTGGACCATATGTAAATGGGAATTAATTAACTAGCTTACGTTTCAGCACCCGTATTTGGAGTCAAAACATTCTCAGGAGTCCGAGCCAGGGCAGCAGAGTCTCAAACACCCTGCTGTGGTCACATCCCATCTCTGTCGGACAGAATAATTTCACCTCATTACCTCTGCCATGTATAAATAGAACTCTTTCCACCCACCGGCTCTTTAACAACATGTGCTCTTTTAAACACCTACAATTAACCCCTTGTGACTGCAGCCTTGTGTCTACCCCCATGTACCCTGGTTGTTCCAAAGCTCAAAGTCCCAGGAGATTGCACCCTATTCGCTGAACCCATACACCCAATTCACAGTCCAAATCCAGTCCGCCACACCTCCACCTCGACTCGCGTTTGTTAAACAGTCATATATCTTGCGTTGTATTTTGAATTTTATTTTTTTCCTCCAGGAGGATTTAATGGATGACTGACAGAATTTACAATGCGTCTCGAGCAGCAAGAAACACTTCACGACAAGCCGTACATGCATTGTGTTTATGACTTTCTTCTCCCAAACATGGTGTTTGAGTTTTGGACCCTCCCTCACACAAGCTACGCACACAAAAAGAGATGTTGCATATGAACAATAACGGTCTGGAGGGAGATTACTTAGACTGATAAGATCAGGTTTTATGACGAAAATGATGAATTCAAGCTGATGTGCTTTAGCCAAACATAGGTTGCTTGAAATCTAACGGGAGGTGAATACGTGGATATTTTTGAGTTTTTTATTTGTAAAATAATCTTGGAAATATTCCTAAATTTAATTCTGAAATATTATTAACAATTAGTGCACGACTAAAAGTAATCACAATTTATTTATTTATCTATCACTGTAGGGTACCACTACAATTTTGTTATGTTCTAGTAGCATAACGACAAATGCAAATCTTATGTCGTTTGTTATTTTTTATAAAAGACAATTTACCTTAGACACAAAATCAGTCACTTGAACTTTTCTGACTTTAGCTTTTTTTATTTTATCAAAAAAAATCCTGTTTACAAAATATAGTCAATTTATTCTAAGACTTCTTCCACTGTCCTCTGTTCAAACACCCAGACCTATCCACACTGCGGTGTTTGAGATATTACTCCAAGCAACGGGCTGGGGAATCACTTGCTTCCTCCCCCGTAGCAAATAATTCAGTCAAGTGCTACCTTAGAAAAAGGTGAAACTCACAATGGATTTCTCAGATATGAGGCTCGAAACCGCAGCTTTCCTCACCCATGAGCACCACCTATAATCACTGTGTCAGGCTTTGGCTCGGCTGCGACCTCAGACAAGTTGTTTTTGGACAGGTACCACACCAGAGGCAGGAGTCGCACATGCTAAAACAGGCAGCAGAGAAGAATTTTCTCCAGGCCGTTACAGATTAAAAACGATCCCCTTATTACTAGCACCGACTTGTCACACAGACAATTTTATGTCACAGATGTCATTTTTGTCAGTTGTTAGTGATTGATGCTTTAACTGGTCAACTACAGCTAGAATACGATAACGGGGAACACTGGACGTTTTCGTACCCAAGCTCTTCGTTCTACGGTAACTAACAGACGGACAAATTTCAAATCTATCAAGTAATTGAATATCTGAACATTGCATCAATAGGGTACGTAAGTTATCTCCCTAATATCGTGCGCTGACCTTCAGTTGGACCTTAGTTTTATGGAACCAGTCAGGATTATGACATATGATAATGACATTACCATCCCTATTGCCTCAGGTCCTTGTTTGTTTGAACTTCAGAGCAGACTAAGAGAAAAGCAATATGGTGAAAAGTTTTGTTCTGTAACTCCTACTATAAATAAAGTTCATTGGTACCATTGGGTTTTTAACTCGTCACCCCACACAGAGGTGAGCTAGGATTACATACCTCTCTTTATTCTGGCTTTCTCGCGCTTAGTCACAAGAAAGCTGTGTTGCTGTTGTTCTGTAAGGAAGAAAGGCAGCCCATGGCCAAATGTGTCCCGACCTCTTTCATGACCAAATTAACCTGTTAAGGGACTTGTGGGCATAAACTGGCTCTGACCCTCAACTGACATACCAAGAATTGCCCTCTGGGTAGTGCACCGCTGCCACAAAGGTCCTAATAAACCTTGAGAGTAAAACTCTGCAGAAAGGATACACAATTTATCCTCATTTGCGGCGATTTGATCAAGCAAAACATTGTTTGGAGTTTATGCTGGTTGGGGCTGAGCCACGGTTGAACAACAAGATAGGCCCACATTGGCTAATATAACAGCTCAGTTGTTTTTGGTTCAGTGTTGCATCTAACAAATTTATGCCTATTCAAACTGCCAAACTTTTGGAGATTATTTGACTTCTGGTTTTAGCTTATATATTCCTTCTCAGCAGCTTTTCCTGAGGATTGTTGAGATTGAACCCCAAAAACAAATTTCAGGTTAAGGAGTTAACTTAAATGGGCAACTTAAATCCTAAGTTGCACATTTTCTATTTTATTTATTTTGTTGTTTCTTTTTTCTCTTTAGAAAGAGGGTGCTAAATTAAATTTAAAGAATGTGTTCTTACTACACATGACTATTATCAAAATAAAGCCTGAATAAAACCTTAACCTGTACAAAACAAGAGCATGTTGACTTGTATTATGTGTCAATGAATATTCAGTTTCTGTTTGTTTTTTGCTCACAGGTTGCCTGTAACTTCTTGTTAACCTGTGTTACTAAAAAGGATTAAAGTAAAGGGAAGTCAAGTTCTTGTGGGTCTTGAAATTCAACACATTTTCATCTAAGAAACTTTCTGCTTACGTTTCGCTGAATACAATTAGACCATCTTATGTAGAAGAATATCTTCTACATAAGAATAAATGATTTGTTTAATATTTTTGGTTAAAAAAATAATAATAAAAAAATATCAGTTTGACTTATGTGTAACTGATAAATATCTAAAAATATATTAACTTAAGTAACTTTGTAAAGATAAAGTAAATACTTTATCACTATTTTGTTTCTTGAATTACTGTATAAATCACATTTCAAACATCAGCTGTTGTTACCGTCCCGTTTGCACTGCCACTGCTTTCTCTTTATTTTTTTCTTGGATGTATTAGCCACATGAATATGAATGAAAGGTCACAGTGGATATTACATGAGGTAATACGTTGGCTGCCATTTCTCAAACACAAGACTAAAAAAAAAAACATATTTTTCTTTACTGTTTCCACAGCCTTATATCCTGTCAGACTAACACTGCCTCTTGGTTTTCATGTCAGACATTTTCTATGGAAGGACATTAGCTTAATGTCTGCTCAAAAAGACGTGGTTGATTTAAAACAGTTTTGGGAAGCATGTAACCAACGCAGCCGTTAGCCTAGCTTTGGTTAAATAAAAGGATATGGTTTCTGTTGCAGCGAAAGTTTCACGTAAGGTATATTTCATATGTGTCATTGTGGGAGTGTACCTGAACTGATGGCAATTAATGATGATGTGTCACTGTATGCAGGAGGGTTTTAGTTTATATATTTTGACTTGTGATTATGCCCCACACAATCACAACATTTTTCAATTCTCTCCCAACCGTAGCACGCATTCATGTTGACTTTGTGGTTTTTCCAAATTGGACTCTGGCTCCAGGTGGCTGAGCTTCCATAGCAACCTCTAGGCTTATCTGCTACTGGTGAAGTCAAACAATAAGGGCTTTCACTTTCTCGACTTATGCTTTACTTTTCCAGAGAGGAAAAACTGTAAGTGAAAGGCCTTTTTGTGAGATTACAAGATGTATTGTAAGATTAGCAAACAGTAACGCTGAATTTACAAGCAGCAGCTAAAATTTCAAAATAAGATTAAGTAAAATAAAACAGTATTTTGTATCTACATTATAATATACTGTCTGGCACACATTGGCCTATAGAACAGATTTCTGTCTGATTAGTTTATATGTCCATGCAATAAAGATGAATTAAAAAGCTTCAATTTAGATCGGTGTTGATTTTGTCTAACAAGGAACACTTAATTGACTAAGTGTTATTTCATTTTAGTCAACTAAAGTTCCAGTAAATTTAATTGACAAATCATTGCCAATATTTATACTTTTGCTTCGAAAACAAAAGTATAAATATTGCAATATGGATTTTTTACAAATGTTACTTGAAACAATGTAATATGAACATACTTTTTCAATTATGTTTTAAAAATCAGGCCTTCTAAATAATGTACGTAATGTAGAAATTATCCTCTCTGCACTGCACATTAAATGAGAAATCTGGGTGACAACTTAGCATCAGCTTCCATTCCCAAGCCTGAAATTAGCAAACTTTTATGGTTCATAGGAACTTTTTGTCCAGAACAAGAAATTAATATATGACTTTTTTTTTAAATCTACATTCACCATATTGTTGCCAAATATTACAAATGAAAATTTCAAGAAAATGTTAATGAGACATAAATAATAGTATGGATTTGAACCCCCCAAAAAAATTGATTAAGATTTTTGAATAACATGAATCAAAACCGGTCAGAAACTGATGGTCTGACATGCCAATGCACAAAATCATATTTGTTTTAATTTAATTTAATTTCAATCAGCTTCTTATTTTGTCTCTCAATTATAACTAAATCTTTATCTACAAAAGCAGTCACAGGTATTTATTTCCCCCATTAGTTAGTTGGCAGTGATCTTTGGTTTGTTGAGGAATGTATAACAGAGATCGAGAGATTGACAGCCGTTTGTCACTCTCTGTTGTCCAGGAAATACCT
>NW_015113428.1:16058-17871 GCF_001443285.1 Poecilia latipinna | reverse complement strand
TTTCACATTACTAAATGTAGCCTAAACTAAGCCTACGATAAAAAAATGTATAGAAAATGTCATTAGCAGAGACAAATGGTTCTACAGAGACTTGGCTAAATGGCTATAAAATAAAATCAATACTTACAAATAAAAGATGGTTCAAAAATAAAATTAACACTTCAAAATACAAAATCTCTGGAAAATAAAATATGTATGTTGTTTTGAAAAACATTAGAATATAAGCACTGTTATCAAATCTTCATTGTGGTAAAATCATGTAAGTTCTTCTTAAATCCATGGAAACTCAGCTGTTTGTAAGGTAGGTGAGTTAGCTCAGCAGGTTAGAGCACCGTGCTGGTAATGCTGAGGTCATCGGTTCAAACCCCACATGGGGCAATTCATGTCTAAGGTCTTTCAGACAATCACCACTTCAAAATTAAAAATGGTTCAAAAATAAAATCAACACTTCAAAATAAATAAGGTTTTAAAAATGGTTCAAAAATATCAACACTTCAAAATACAAAATCTCTGGAAAATAAAATATTATGCATGTTGATTTGAAAAACATTGGAATATAAGCACTTTTATCAAATCTTGTAAGATCTTGGAAGTTCTTCTTAAATCCATGGAAACTCAACAGTTTGTAAGGTAGGTTAGCTCAGCAGGTTAGAGCACCGTGCTGGTAATGCAGAGGTCGTTGGTTCAAACCCCGTATGGGGCAATTCATGTGTAAGGTCTTTCAGACAATCAACACTTTAAAATAAATAAGGGTTCAAAAATAAAATCAACACTTCAATATAAATAAGGTCTCAATAATAACATCAACACTTTACAATTAAAAAAGGTTCAAAAATAAAATCAACACTTTACAATTAAATAAGTCTCACTACTTCATATGGGAGTATAAAAAGTAAGGTCAAGAAGAAAAAGCCAAAGCAACAGCCCCAGAAAATGGGTGTTCTTGTTTTGGAGAAATCTTTTTCAACCAGTGTCGATTAACAATAAAGTTTTACAAAGTTTATTGGCTATTTACAGTCTCTGTTGGATGGAAATGAACAGTCTTCTCCCTTATTTTCTCTCCGCCCTTTGCATTTCAGAAATTAAAACAAAATGATATAATGTGACTGATTTTCAAGGTCAAAAGTAAAAACAAATGGAGAATTAGTTAGAAGAAATTTGAATATACAATGGGATTGCCTCTTCACTGTCAACTCAAATTATAAACCAGAAAAACAAGTTGATAAAAAGATCATTTTGAAAAATATAAAATGTGTTTTAAGAAGTTATTGGTGCCCTTAATTCACGGAGTTGTGCAAAAAGGATTTTTTTTTTTTGACACCAGTGATAATCACCTTATTCAGTATGTCAGGTATAGTATTGTTTAAGATATAATTGTAATTATCCAGTTATTAGCATCTTAAATTATTGAGAATAAAAATACAGTATTTATAAAATATATTATACACATTGATAATTTTACATAATGTATTGTGGCATGTTAAAACAAATACACAGACAAAATAGTGACTCAGGGCTGAACTGGTGCCAAAATATGGCAGGTGTGGTCCAGGTGGCCCACAATGGTTATGAGCCTCATAAATATGTGTGTACACTGTTATTAAGATGATAAACATTTAACAAAAAAAAGCTAGATGAGTTTTATAACTCTTCATGTACCGTTTTAAAGAAACAAAAAACTTGCAATTCAAGAAATGGAACATAAATAGTTTATTTCTCATAAAATCCTTCAAGAACATTCAAATATCTAAACATTTACTGTTTCAGTTTTAACAAATAGCAATTAGTGCGCTCATTATAATTCCTGGTGCTA
>NW_015113428.1:0-12459 GCF_001443285.1 Poecilia latipinna | reverse complement strand
CGGGCCTTGAGTTTGACACATGTGCCTTAGATGTTCAGTCAACGAGAAGAAGCTTGTCCTCTGAAAAATAGCAAAAAGCTAAATATTAACTTATTTATTCAAATATTTTAACTTTAAATAAGGCTATTGGCGAAAAACATTGTTACATCACAAAATATAATTGACTAATTTTCCAACTGACTAGTCATTTTCACATGTCTAAAAGTTGAATTGATTGGATTAATTTTAACAACAGTTGTCAACACCATAATTCTCAGTTCTCATTGACACAGTCTCAAGTGTAGAATCACTTAAATTTATTTCAAGTGATGATACTAAACAGAGAAATTGATGATACCAACTAAATAAAGATTCAAATACCTACTGTACTGAGTGTGTGAAATAGTTTAATGCAAATTCAGGAAGGTATGTTAATACTGATGATGACGTTTTAAAAACAAGAGCAGACAAATCCATATTAGCAATCTACCAGCCAAACTAGGTTAAAACAGGACATTCATTGGGAAACAATGAGTGACACTGAGATTCCCTCCTCATTGACACTGTAATAATATTCAGTGTCAGCACAGCTGTGAGAAAACAAATTAGGACTATGATTAATGAACACCTTCGACTACCCCCAGACAGACCATGGAGATGGGACTCCCAGCAAGGGCTGTCCTTCTGCCCTCAGAGCTGACGTAAAGCTCTCTACCATCAACACAGATGCTCCCGAGACTCTCATCAATCCAACCCTGACAACTGTAGGTTTGATTCTGCCTATCAGCACATTATGTGCTACACCCTCTGTTTACAGGGTGTAGTTTTCAAAAATCCCTCTGGAAAATGTTACATAGATTCGGTGGGGTTTTTTTTATAGGATGCTATTAATGTAGCGTTCCCCCTTGAGGTTGTTTTCTTTTGTTTCTAACTTGTAGGGCATCTATACTTCAACACGGGGACATGCCAACACATAAATAATCAGGGTCCACTTTAAAACATCCTCAAGCAGGATCCACACGTGCCAACTAGCAGCATTTATTTGGTTTACATCCCAGGTGGTGATGATCCTTCAGCACTCAACCTGAATGCAATCAAACTGGGTTTGTGTCTATGCCAGCTAAAAGAAATCTTTGTCTGCTCTCTGGCTCACTGTTTCTTGGTCGCCATGGTAATACTGTACAATAAGAGCAAATAGCAAGAGAAACCTGGCTGGCAAGAATTGGTGTGTTCTGCGCTGACAGCGATGGTGGAGTTGATGGACACCGTGTGTCAGCACTCAGGCTGCCCTCAGAGAGTAATGCCGGTGGCCTTTACAAGGATGTCTTTCTGCAAATCACTCGCTGCGCAAATATACAAAAACTGCCTTATTGCCTGGCAAGCAGGTTGTCCATCAGTGCTTGAGGTCCCAAGGTGACAGTTTGGGTAATTACTAGCTCTAAAAAGCCCCATTTGATATAAAAGGACCACCTTTCCTCTTCAATTAACTTCTTGTTTGTTCGTTGATCTCGCAAGAGCATACAGTACCCAAGATGTGAAGCTGAACAGACAAAAAAAGGCTTCCAAACACCTGTTAGATGCATATCAGAAATCTGTTTCCGAAGGCCAAAATTATGAGTAATTACTGTCTATCATGATTATGTGAAATGTAAATAGCAAAATTATAATTGCAGTGTGAGATACTGACCTGGAGACTTTTTCACAGAAGAACGAAATCAAAACAAGCCAAGTGTGAAGCTTTAGGGAACGAAACATTTATACAATAAAAAGTAATTGCTCACATTCATCACCCTGGTTATTAATGGAAATCTTTTCCCTCCTGAAGGCGAGCTGTAAAATAATATAAACATTTCTCCACAACCCTGCGACTTTATTAGAACAAAACGCAGCACATTTGCTCAACCCGCAGCTCATTTCCAAGCATATAATCTTTGCATTTTTACAGTAAAAAGGTTTTAAGTGCAATAAAAAAGAAAAAAGAAAAAAGAAAGAAACACCAATGCCACTTTCTGCTGCCTGGGAAAACGCATAAATCACAGAGTGTCTGCAGAGTGACAAATTACTGATGTCATCAGCACAGTATGCCAAAGCAGAATCTTAGTGTTGGCTAGAGTGCACAGAATTACAGGCTAACACCTACCTACAGCGTACAAGTGAAATTGAACTCTCATGCAACAATTATTCTGCTCGCGTAAGAAAGACAGCTTGAGCAGGCTCAAACTCTGGAGGGAGCTTAGAACATAAAACATTCTCAAACGAATCGCTGTGCTTCTGTCTTAGGCGCCATCACTAGCCGAAGGTCAATCTCCTCTGATGTCTTTGTCTCTCATCGTCAAATACACCCAATCCTTTAAATTCCTCCTTACTGATAGCATGCTTATTTTACACATCCCTGTCACATCAGAAAGAGATAAGGCATCAAATTTATGGTTGTGGAAAAGAGACAGAGACCTTCTTAAAGATGTTTGCTTTTTTTTTTCTTTTTTTTTAGGAAAATGTAACTTTTATGTACACAGGACAAAAAATATATCTTGTCACCCTCCAAGATGCAAAGCATTTGGTCATACATGAAACTTGAGAATCTTTGAATGGCTTCCAGGTTTATTGGGACTGATTAGAACTGATTGAATATAAAGCAGTGTCAAGAAGCAAAACCTGTACTTATTTTGGGTAGAACTGTCTGTTTTACTCTGGTGATTGCAAAGTTTAGTAAAGCAAATAACTTCATATTATATACTTAGTGGCAACAACATTCCCATAAACATTTCTTAAGAAATATAGCGAATAATTTATGTGCTACAAATGCAGACAAAAGTCTACATGAGCAACAATTTATGAAAGGACCTTCAGACATTCTGTTATTAGTAGTATTTTAGAAAGGTAGACATGCTCTTAATTTTTGGCAAGGGAATATTAAAATGAGCAATCCCACCCTGGTAGATGGTTACAAATGACACAGTGCTCGAGAGAAGTTTTCCACTCAGCAACCAAACCTTCATAAGTGTGACTACTGTACAAGCCAGAAATTATACAGAAACAAAAGTAAACAGAACTAAGCAATGTTTACTTTCCACACAGGTAATTTTGCCATGAAAAAAGTCATAGGATAAAGCAGAGAGACAGCTGGATTCAGGAAAACTGAAAAAGCAGCGGCCATGAAAAAAGACTAAAGCTCAAGTGGAGATATTAACTATCCTGATTTATTTATAGACTCATCTTTTAGGGATTTTCTTTGTGCTAAATCACACTCGCGTCATATCTGATCCTCTCAGATTCATGCCTCACCCGCAGATCTGTTTTTTTTTTTTTTTTTTACCACAAGCCTCAGACATGTTTATTTGGAAATATGCCATAAATCCCAAGCTTTTGGAGAGGCTAGGGTGGGCCTGGTTATGGTGCAGGAGGTCAGTGCTGCTCCAATGATAATTTGTGGTTTGGTGGACGCTTGAGTGCCTACAAAGAGGGTTCAGAATATGACTGGCTGGTTGCAGCTATGGGCCTCATTCACTTCAAATAAGCCAGAGTCTCTTATTCTGCAGGGGGAAATATTTATATAATACAAAGTTATTTTCCTGGATTTAGCTTTGGAAGCTTTTTACAATTTTGATCAAGAGAATGTGTAGGAAAGAACTGGAAGGGTATAAATAAAACATTCAAAAATGTAATTAAAAGTTCTCCTACTACATAATAATCTGGAAAAACAACTATCCTGTAAACAATGTTGTGTTAAAAAAAAAACACACACACACACACCTGTTTTCAAGTGTCACTTGTCAGTAGTTATTCATGAATTATGATGTAAAGTAACACATTCCAATCCGTTTTTTTGTCTTGTGCCTCTTGACCTCTGCTCTTCTTCAGTAATCAGGACAAAGACAATTTCCTACCTGCACGCCCTTATCCACTCACAATGTTTATAAACTGTCCAATGTTGAAAAGTTCAGCTAATTTAAGAGCCATGCTTATGTCATCTGGTGAGCCTCATGTCCCCGGGACTTAGATCGGAACTGCTACAGGGCAGAGGTCACCGTCTGGCCCCTGGCTTATCAAAGCTGTGTTTATTTAAAGTCTATGCACGCCTATGGGCAACAACAAACAGAAGGACCACAGGCAAATGGCGTAATTTGGAGGCAAATCCTGTTTAGGACCACAGATTATGGATTTTTGGGAGTGTGTAGCTGTTGGAACAGCAACATTGTCACTCTCAATCCTGGTGACGGTGGCTTGCTTTGCTCAGGAGCACTGTAAGGTGAATGTGCTGCGGCACCTTGTGACATTTACAGAGAACCTGCAGAATCACTAATCTGGGCTGCATGTTAAAGGGCCTCTCTGGAAAATAAACAAACTTGATTGGCACTTGCATTAGAGTCCAGCTCCTCCCTCCGATATAATCTGAGACTAAACCTGGGTTGGGTAACAATAATTGTGAATCCCCAAAAATGCGCTCCATCAAGAGTGCCTTCTTGCACTCCTGGGACAAAACTTTGTGGGACAAAGTTTTCAATCTTTGTCAGCACTGATTTATAGATGTCTAACACCTCTGAGACCTGATACGCTTTCATATATGTAATATGAAAGAGTTTAAACTTTCTCTGTTTAATTTGGCTTTTATATGACTTCACTACTCCAATAAAAGCAAAACCCTTGTATGGACCAAAGGTTTTGCTTAAAATATTGAGGGGACAATTTGAAATTAGATACCCGATGCCCTTATTTTCTCAATATGTAAAGAGCATTAAAGTTTTTATCTGAAAGAAATATTATTTAGGTGCATTAATCAGATGGTGCAAATGCAAATGCGCACTGCAAATCTTAATTTGTAAACTAAAGTAAAATAAGATGTCAATGTGTCATTTTGTGTTAGTCTATCACATAGAAGCCCATTAAAATAAATAGATATTTGTGGTGGTGAAACAGAAAAAATATAACAATATGAAAGGTTCCCGTTTTCACACACTTTGGATTATTTTGTCAAATCTATAAGGTCACTAAATTCATATGTTTAGTTTACATTTGATTTTTGATTTTTTTTTTTAAACATCATCCTGCCTTGATTAGGAAATATGGTTGTATTTCGTTCTGGCTCAATTATGACCTCACAAGGAAGTCGTTTGGTTTGTGAACCGGCACGCACAGCCTCAGAAAAAGGTGAGGTGGTGATCATGCTTGACCAAACTGTGTTTTCCTACCAGTCTGCACTACGCATATCCACACATGGTGTCAGGGATGGCTCACATCTGGTTTATTTACTCTCATCGCAGGATCTCTGAGAGCTGTGTGTGGCCTCCATGCCCCTGTGTTGTAAAGGCCCTGCGCAGAGGAAACGTAACATTTTACAGTACTCACTGCCGGTGACAGATCCAACCCTCTGGGCTGGTGCAGCTCAGACACAATGAGGAAGATGAATTTCAGACCACATAGTGACCACATTTCTGTAACGAGAAGAACTAGACGTCGTTACTTGTCTGGAGATGTCTGGGTGATCTCTGTACTGAACACGTTTTTAAGTTTGGATGACATGATTGCTAACCAACAGCTGATCGTAACAAAAAAAAAAAATGGTTGCAACTTCTGAACTGTCTTGATGTCTTTTGTTGGGCTATGTTGCACAAAAGCAAACCATAAAGTGGAGCTTCTGCATGACGGACTTTTGATCTTTCTTTTGAACAATGAAGGAATCAAAGACAAAAAAAAAACTTTACTCTATGTGTTCAACGATATCAGAACAGATCCCAGCAGCTCGGGATCTGGTGAGGTGATCTTCCATTTCCTTGCCTTCCCAATAGATGTTCGCCGCCAACAGATCCAGTTTTTAATATGCACTGATATGGTCTGACTCCATCTGACTGTGAAGGCTTGTGAAAGAAGGCGAGATGCGGAGGGACGGGGGGGAACTCAAATAAAATCTCCTTTGTGAACACAAGGAGGCAAATAGACTGTACGCAAGAGAAACCCGAGTGGCTCCATGGGCTACGGCGCGTGGCTCTGAGGCTTTCCCTTGGTCCGCAAACTCCGTGCTCCCTGTTCACAGCTTCGGATTAATGCTATGCTGCATGACCACAATTTTCCTGACAGGCTGCTCCTGTCTGTCACTCTGGCATATATAATATACCAGAACCTTCAATGTATTTTGTAGATTACATGTGATTAACTATCATCTCATTTTAGAGTGAAAGGAAGAGGACACATGGATTTTATTAGTTTACAAATGACAATCTGAAAATGATGACCTGCATACATATTTTGCCCAATTTATTTCTTATGAGCAAAACCCAGAGTAAACAATTCACATATAAGTCATTTATTTAGTAAGTAAAATACTGTTTACCACCTATCAATTTTATACACCATCCCAATGGTCAAACATGGCGGGATCAGGCTCATGCTGTGATAATGCTTTTGTTTCACAGGAACAGGGAAGTTGATGAAAGTTTTGATGGGAAGACAAATGGAGCTAAGGAAGATTGTGTAAGTTATTATGTTAGGAGAAGCAAAAGACGTAAGTTTGGCCTGGGGGTTGACCTTCCACAGGCAAAACAGCATGAAACAACCAACCAGAGCAACTATAGAATGGTTTAAATCAGACCACATCGATACATTTAATTGGCTTTTCAGATATTTCTTTACTTCAAAAAATTTAATATGATATAAAAAAAAAATACTTCTTTAACTTATTTGGTACTTTGTGATGGTTTATTATAGAATCCTAGTAAAATTAACAAACGTGTGTGATTCTAATGTAAATAGAATGTTTTCTCCAGTTTATTTATCTTTTTTACATTTTAAAACAGTTTAAAACAGCTCTGGTTGAAATTTTCCATGACGCTGTTTGTGGTTTAAGCAGTTCTAATTGGAGAATAACCCTTTTTGAGCTAGAGAGAAAAACACAAGCTTTTATTATGTCATACATACTGTCACACGCATTTATTTATTTATTTATTTTCATTTTCAAGGGTACATATGAGCACACGTGGTCTTTATTAAGGTGTATGTTGCAGAAAACGCTGTGGCACAGAAAAACAATCAACTATGAAGCTTTCTATACTTGTTGATTGGGATTTTAAAAAAAGATAAAAATAGCCTCCTTCGAACTTTATCCCACATTGTTGCTTGTGTTTGGAAATTGCAAATGATCAGTGTATTATTTTTGACTACAAAGACAGCAAAATATTAAATGAACTTCCCTTTAACATCTTCAAACAGCTAATTTGATGCCAGAAGCAGAGGTCTCCTGCTGAAGTTTGCTTCGCCTTTGTCTGTGGGGTTTGATAGTGGTACTCCATGCAGGCCTGCTGCCCTCACCCTGCCTTTCAGCACCTTTTGGCCAGCAGAAAGGGGCTCTTTGTTCAACCTTGAGCTTGTGACGTCCACTCAAGTCCACGCTTCCATTAGTAACAGTCTGCCAAATAACCAGGGATTGTGATGGTGCCTAATAACCACTGCATATGCTGTATTTGTTTAAGGAGGGATTTTAAAATGTGCCCCTGCTGTTGCATACAGACACAAGCAAACTCTTATATCTCAATTTAGTCACACTTAGAGGTTTTTTTTCACAATTGACAGACTAATTTATTAAATGATATAGAATTTAGGCAGAGAAGGCACCGTGATTTGTGTGATCCCTTTAACAACGCTGTTCGTCTGCAGGGCAAATTTTTAAATGGCATTAGCTTAATTCTATTAATTATCATTACTTACTAATTATTCAAAAACAAAAACAAGTTTATTTAATTAGTGAGTACAGTGAAATAATAAACAAGACCAAGAACACATTATTAACTACATCCCACCTGTAGCTCTGGAATTATAATGGGAAAGAAATATTTTTCCGGATTAAAATAAAAAAAGAAAAAAAAAAAGAAATGTTTTAAAAAAAATTGTTTAAATATTTGGTTACTTGGTAGTCCATTTGAGACTTTTATGACCTATTTTTTTTGAGAGAGAGCAAGAGTTAGATGAAGGAATGAAAGAGATCCAAGAAACTGGGCCACAAAGATATGAAACAGGTAAATAACGTATGTCAATGTAAATCAGGTCTCACAGTTTTATGGTAGATGAGTAATATATTGGTAGGACCCTTCATAGTGTCAATTGTATTCACAGAACTTAATACGCATGTTGTATTGGGTTTCAACTGCATATGAAACCTAAAGCTATAGTAGTTTATTTTATTTAAACTGAGCTTCATTTTCATATGTTTTGAAATAGTCATATTGGTGACACTTTGTTTTTAATTATCCTGGGTGATTTTGTTTGTCATTCTCCTGCAAATCATACCAGCACAGGTTCCTCTTTAATCCCACTGGCCCAATGTAAAGTAGATTTCTACTCAGCATGAATAGAGTATATGCTTCTTGTTCAAAAAAAAAAAAAATAATCCAAGACACAACAAACATTCTGGGCCAAGACCACGAGTATCTGGAAATAAAAGCAATATCTATGCATTGCTTTTAAAAATAAACAATCTTTCTCAGCTGACAGAGCTGGAAAACACTCCCTGTACTGTCACCGGTGGAGGAAATTCATTACACATGGCTCTTCATATTTTCATAGAAGATAAAGCTGGCCATGTGACATTAAATAATTTTGTCAAAATCAATCACGAACTTTGAACTTTCTGGTTTATATATCAAGTCAAAACCAATCTACTGAATTGTTTCTTTAACCCGTCTACTTTGTTCCCTTTCAGGCTGTGCAACTTTCTGAGGGTTTTCTAAAAGAAGCTTTGGATGAAATGCAGTTATTATGTTAAAAGTGTTTGTAGAAAGTTAAAAAGTTCAAGGTATTACGTAATCATTTTATCAAAATGGCAACTTTTGATTTAGGTACACTATTCAGTTAAAAAATACTATGTTAACATAAATGTGTAAGATAAGACCAACAGTACTAAAATTAACAGTTCACCTACTTCGTACATCCCATTTTGTCAACAGAAACACTCACAAGCTTCATTTGGAATGATTCACAACAATTACAGAGAAGTGTCACTGGTCATTTCTGTCCTGTTCTCTTTTCTTTAACTACAACTTCTGTTGGAGATAGGTTAGAGGACTGAAAGGGTCTTGGAAAATGTTTTTATTTTGTGTTTATTTATAAGAGTTTTTAATTGGTGCATATGTGTATTGATTTGGCCATATTATGTTTTGAACCATTATTCTAAATTATTTGAGTAAAAAATTCAATTAATGTTAAGCAAACTGTGCACATTAAATTTTTTTAATGGTAGGAGAGAAAAGTTTTTTTTTTGCCATTTAATGTGGCATCTAAATGGTCATGGTTATTCGTTTTATGATATGTTTTTGAGATTTTCTCTCTTTTCTTGCTGTTCTGCTTAGTGTGGGTGATGACAAGATAAACTTCAGATCCAGTCAGGCCTTGTTCTTCACAGTTCCACTTTTAAAGTTTTTCATTTTATTGCTTTTCAAGATATGGAGAAAGTTTTGGTGTTTTCCGTGTTTTTTTAAATAGCATGTTTTCTTGTCTTTTCAGTTTTTTAAGAATGGCTAAAAATAATGGACTGTGTGGTTTTATGCTTATATCCTAGTGAAACAGGAAGTCAATTAGAAATTTTAAAAAGATTTTTAAAATTGTTTAGAGCAACATTATGCACCTATATATTTTTGTCAAGTGTAGAAGATGCTCCAAAATACTTTAATTATGAATAACAATTGTCTTACTGTTTAGCTATACAAGTTTAGTGGAGCCAAACTACATGACAGACTTCACCCATTTTCCAATTAATAATACATAGTCCAGATTAAATGGGTTTTTTTGCCTGTAAGTATGAAAAACATCAGATTTTTGAGTATGTGTATGTATCCAAGTGAAAAAACAAGAGATAAATTTGGCTCATCCACACCATATTTTCATTTGAGCCCCATGTGTATCTATTGATTTAGACCCAATTCATGTTTATTATTTTAACTTCTCCGGTCTTTACAGTTTGCTTAGAATAACTGTCTCTCATTGAATTTCCAGAACAAACAAACTTCTGAGAGACCCTCCTAAAGGAACCTATGTTTAACATTTTTAAACAGAAAAAAAGGGATTTTTTTTAAAAAGAAGGATAAGTCGGCCCATGTATGTTTTTACTAGAACCCATGTGTTCAGGTATGTACTTGCATTTATTGTTGTTTCTCCATCTTCAATGCAGTTTAATAGGAAAATTTATCTTTACAAGTTCCAAATGAGAAACTGGTAACTCATATTGACCAAAAACTGTTACTTAGCATGATCAAATACTATAAAAAAAAGAGCATGCTTCTTCATTGATTTTGGTGGAGTTGTGTACGTCTTTTGAAAAATAAATGTATTTGAAACATTGTGGTGTCTCCAACATTCCTGGTTATAAATCTTGCAGGTAGAGAAAAACCATGTATGATGTTTTTTTAGACTCACCACACACCAGTCAGCACCAAAAAGAAAATAAAAGAAAGAAATAAAAAAATAAAAAAAAAACAAGGTGTGTGGCCATTTTTCCAGTCTGACTAAATTAGATGAGATGAATATGAAACATACACCTTGTGCTGACAAAGCACACTGATGACTTAATGCCTCAGCACATCATCATTTCATTCCACATTATAACATTAACAGCCATTTCATTATTTATAGAGAACAAAATATTTCAGTGAAGGAACACACTGGGCTGAGTGCAAAGCAGCAATTAAAAAGCAACTGTTGAAATATTAGATGGTTTTTCAACAGAGTGTACAGTAGGGTTACCCATTATTACCCCTCATCAGCACTGTCAGGCATCAATGTAATAACCCCAGTTCATTTCTTGGCATAAGCACATCATTAACCACAAACTGACAGCAATTAGCAAAACATAATTAGGCTAAAGTCAGTTTGTTCTGTGTGTGTCTTGCATAGATGGAAATCATTTTCTCCACTGAAAGGGTAATAATGGTTTCAAACTAAACTACTTAAACGGGTTTAAAAAGACTTAGTGATTCAAATTTTGCAAATTTGAGGTGGGTTGCACAACCAGTTCCATAAATATAAGCAAGATTCTGCTCTCTGCTCAAGAGATTTCCTTGCTGAAAAAGAAAAAAAAAAACACTAACAATAAATAAAAGATATTTTACTATACATCCTTAAAAAGATTCAGAGGCCACTGGGTGGAGAGTCGTATCACGTTTGAGCCATACGATAAAGTGAAAGCTATTCTGTGCCCATGATGAATGAGCCTCCTAGCAGGACGGTGGCAGGGAGGACAGCTCCAATGTTATCTCACAGTACCCTGACACAGTACACTTCTGAGAGCCTGCTCACCTGGGACGGCCTCGACACATTGGAGGCTTCATCAATCACACAAAAACCAGCTTCCACTGGCAGTTTAGCTTGGACAGGCCTGACAAGGCATTAAAGACTCCCCAAAATATACCTGGCAACCTCATGTTCTGAACAGCAGGTAAGCAGTTTAAAAAGCACTTCAAACATTGCTGCACAATACATTTAAATGCTTTTTTTTTTTTTTTAAAGTTCATTGTCTCAAGCAGAGGAACGGGGAGCCCCTGTTTTCATTCGTAGTGGGGGAAAAAAAATGGTCTGCAATACAATAAAAATACCTTTGTGTTTTGATAATATGTAAGCTAATAGAAACCGTTAGTCAAACAGGACTTCTCATAACTCACACTGGACAAATGTGCACTCTATACAAGACACATTAAACCTTTACAAACCTACTTGTTTTTACCTTAATTAGTCTTTGGGGACTTGTGCTGCCATTTCATAGAGTTATATTATCCCTGCCATCGCCAGACGCTTTCAAGGCTCGAGCGATCAATGCAGAGCTAATGAACCCAGTCTTGGGGCTCCTGTAGACCACTGAAGGCACACGTTGAGAGGCCCCAGTACCTGAGAGATTCATTTAAGGGTGGGATATTTCAAGAGGGAAAAGGCAATTGGTAGCCAGGCCACAATTTACAAGGGTCAGAACAATTGGGAGAAAAGCACACCTAATTTTTCAGGGTTCCATACGCATAGCAACGCTGTCAAAACACAAGGGAGTGCAGAACACCCCCTCGGGGGGTCAGTGATGGGGCACAGCCCTGCCAGAGTCCCTGACTCACTCCCATAAATCCCTACAATCTGAACTCCTGCAGAATGTTGTGAGAAGGTCAGGTGTTTTGGTGAGCTCTCTGGAGAGGTGAGCAGTGTTTTGTGTTTGTGCATTAGGAGGACTAGATGTGTACTAATGGAAACATTTGGCCATAACAGACTGTGTCCAAAAGTTGAAAAAGGTCCCAATAAACAAATATGAGCACAGAAGAAGTTAGGAGAATATTTTGCACCTTGAATATGTTTGCTGTACCCAACCATTTGGGTATTGTTGTACAAAGCAATGTAATCCTTCACTGATGATTGTGTCCTCTGAGTACTATTAAGCGTCTCACTGGAAATGGCCAACAAGGTGGCTATGAATATTTACACACACACACATATGTATGTATATATATATATATATATATATAT
>NW_015113427.1:276147-288011 GCF_001443285.1 Poecilia latipinna | reverse complement strand
ATTTATTTTTTCCGAAAACCAAAAAACCAATCCTTTTTGGGTGTTTAAAAAAAACAAAAAAAAAAAAAAAAAAAAAAAAAAAATCTCATGGCTCTTAAAACCAAAAGGAAATAACTCTACGGTGCTTCGGGGAGAAAATGTTCAGGTTTTACACACACAAAATGTTCCTTTTCGAATTAGGATGTAAAATTCTTCACATCATGGGATTTTTCACACATTTGTTTAGATAAAGAAAAGGTACAGCAAAGTAGATATTTGTGTTAGAAAACAACCATTATTGCACATTAACGAAAGATTCAATTTTAATGGCTAATATTTAAAGCCCTGCCAAATTTCCTCTTACATTCTAAATAAATGATAAAGAGATAACATAGACAGAAATTACATCAGATTCATGGAGATGACTCAGTCCTGTGGAAATGAATATGTTTGCTCACACACACAGTCACAAAAGACATTAAAGTACAGCATTCTGTGTAAAATGCACAACACTTTGTCTGCAGGCAACCTGTGAACCATTTCAGAGTTTTCTTGATTTTTGTTGCATTTCTGTTTTTTTTTTTGTTTTTTTGGCAAAAGTCATGACAATCGTTGCCATTTCTCCCACAGACAGACACAGAGTCCCTATTATATGTAATCATAATAAATATAAGGAGAATCTGAAAAAAATGAAACGTGTATTTCATATCTACAGTATGACTGCTCCTTAATAAGCTGCAATTAAGTTCTTCAGTTTCATACGCACTGCTAGACACCTAAATAATCCCTTTTGTGCGCTGCAGAAGAGCCGGTTCAGCCCCAGCCCTTTTCACCTCTCTTAATCTTCCTTTCTAACTGAATAAGGGTTGACAAGTTCTTGTCGTTCCTGGCTGGTTGGAGGGAGTCCCAACAAAAGGGCCCTTGTTTGAGACTTACCCCTGTCAGACTGCGCACTTTGATATTAAAAACTCTGCTGAAGGAGGGAGTTGGGGCTGGGGGGACGGGGAGTCGGTGTTGGGGGAAAGTCAGAGTAGGGAGGGAAAGATGAAAAGGATGAAAACAAACTCCCACTGTCTCCATAATCCCCTGTCTGTAGGTGTAACCTCATAACGGACCCACAAATATTTGTCCGGCAGAAACAAAATAAAACAGCTCTTTGATTTCTTGTGTTGTACAGTAAGTCTGATCAGCCTCCAGCAGCGTGTCCTGCTGCAACCACCTCCTGGCTTTTGTGTTCCTGCAGAGCAATAGCACAGACACTTACACAGAGCCTCTCTGTAGATCCGAACGAGGCGCTCCGACTGAACCTGAGCCACTGCCAGAGAGGAGAAATCCCCTGATACTGCACCTCAGCCACTGAGGCCCTGCCAGCCAAATACTAGCAAATGCCTGTTTGTGCCCAAA
The DNA here is from genome assembly GCF_001443285.1 of Poecilia latipinna. Lineage (NCBI taxonomy): Eukaryota > Metazoa > Chordata > Actinopteri > Cyprinodontiformes > Poeciliidae > Poecilia > Poecilia latipinna. The sequence continues at coordinate 286,628 of NW_015113427.1, read as the reverse complement.
ACGTGCACATGCCAGCAAAAATAAACCAACACTGGAGACCAAATTTACCTTGCCCTCAGTTTAAACCTGCAGCAGAGGGCGGAGGCTTGGCTCTGAAGCTCGGGAGCTGAAATCTTTAAGTCTTTGATATTTAAAAGATAATTATTAGCTATTTAACAAAAAGCAATTAATGCATACATGTTTAACTCTTTTGGAGTTCATATGCTACCAAGCTATATTAAAAGAAAAAAAAGAAAAAGAAAAAAAAAAAGAAAATCAATACATCCTTTTCTCACACATAGGCCAAACAGAATCCTGTTCCTTTGATTCAAAGCCCATTCAGAAATGACAGGCAGCGACGCAGATGAATGTGTACACTTTGAAGGCATAAGCGACATGCTGCAGCATGTCGTCCATTGAGAAAGAATGCATAAGCAAGTGTAATGAGGATTTTCTTTTTTCCCCTTTGCTTGCACGGCGCCTGCGATTATCACAATTCTTAGCTGCCCTGGGGGCAGTTATTACAGCGTTTATATTAATTCCCATAGATTGCTTCATTTTGTTCGTGCACGCAAAAGAAGAAAAAGGGAAAAAAAAAAAAAACTTCAGCAATTACAGAGCTTCTCGTGGAGAGAGAAGATGGCTCGGTGAATTGATTTGACTGTTGTTTCATGCTAAGCATCCTCCTCCGCCTCACAACAATCCCTGCTTGTTGGAAGCATAAAGTCCCTCTGTACCGAGGCTGACCCAGCTCTTGTTGCTAGGGGCTCATTCCTATTAGCAGTTGCTCGCCATGTTAATGGCTGTAAGAACATCATTAGGCCTGGAGGCTCTGACTGGCTGCCGCCACTCGAACCTGCAGCCACAGGCGAAGGGATGGGCGTTCACATAAATCTGCGGAGGAATCTCTGAGAACCATAACATCATGCAACCAGCTGCCAAGAGCAGCCCAGATAACAACATAATTGCACCTGGCTGGAGAGCTGACGCCGAAGAGGGAAGACTTATAAAACTACCGCTGGATGCAAGGCAGTTTAGAAAATGTAGGAGATGTGTTAGATTGGGCACAAATTTTACATCAGAGTCATTTACCAAGGAGAACATTTATTAATGGAACCCTAATGGAACATACATTAATACATTAGTCACTTGAATTCTCTGCTTAGACCCAAAAAATGCTCTTTTAAATGGCATCGAAATTTTATGTTTCAATAAATAAATGCAATTATTACAAACTTATGTATAAGAAGTAGCTATTATTTTATTTAACAGGAATAATTATAGTTTTAGGAAACCTTACAAACAGAAAACATTCACAAATATTTCCCTACTCTCCCATAAAAAACACTTAAAAACAATTAACTGTTTTTGGGTGGATCGTTATTCTGTCCACCTTCTTTTCCACTCCCAACAGTTAATTGTTTTTATGGTAACATAAAAACACTTTAGTTAAAATTAAACGACAGTTTAATTTTGTACCGAGGATGTCACAGTCACTTTCTCATGTTTTTTGTTTGTTTACATATATATATATATATATATATATATATATATATATATATATATATATATATATATATATTGAGGAAGTGACTGTGACATCCTTGGTGCAACATATAAATTTGGCTTATTTTACTTATTTAATCTTCATTGATAGTATTCTTTTGACAGCTTTGGGTGGAGTTAGAGAAGGGTGGATCGTTCTTTTCCACTCCCAACTTCCTTGCGTCCCAGCCGTTTCTCTCTTCGCTGTACCATGGCAACCGTGGAGCGTGAATCCTGGGAGAGAGACGATCTGCCGAACAGAAGCTGTTTCTCATGCATGGACGAAACTAGATCCTTCTGAACTTGAGTCAAAAACCAGATGGAAAAAAAAAAAAAAAATCTAAAATTCCTACATGGATAAACTGCTTTTTCTGTTGGTGGCTGGTCCTAAATGTGACCTGTTAGAAGAAAGATAGATGCAGATCAGTCTTAACCTTGCAGAACAGTGAAATGAACCAAACTGGTATTTGACTGGTAACAGACCAGGCAGTGTATTACCGGGTACAAACGCCGCAGGCAGACATGCTTCAGCTCCGTCACTGTGTCTTTCCCCACTTAATTTATGCGTCATGCTGTTTTTGCAGATAAGTGAAATAACTCAGCCCTTTCTTTGTCAAGGAATATATTTTTCTGCAGCAAACTCAAAGCGGTTATTGAGTAACACAATTTCAAACCGAGCCTGTTTCAAACAGATTGCCATGCTTCGTTTTTCTTTTCCAGTGTTTTTTGATTTGGCAAATTATCCCCATTTAAAAATAATTTTTCATTGACATTCAAAAAAAAAAAACTTTCTTTACAAAGGAACAACCAGATATTAAGATAATTGGGAGGATAATAAACAGAAAAATGTGTTAACTCACCTAGGGCTGCAACAAGAAAATTACATTCTGCTTTTGTGGCCCTGGGTTGGGAGTTTTTGCAGCTTGTTCTTGATTTCACCTGGACAGAACTTTTTTCTTATGTGTTGTGTGACAGGCATAATATGGAAATCCCAAAGATGAAAGGGCCTGTAAGGGACTTCCCAAGATTTCTGCACTTGAGTTCCTGTAAAGTAAAATATGTGCTGGTCAGAAAGTACTTTGATTTTGTCTGCAAGTAAAAGAACCAATTTTCTTTGTTGTTGAGAGTTCTTGAGAGTATGGATCTGACTTCAGTGTCATATCCAAGAATGTCAAATATTAATAAACCACCAATGCTTCTACATATTGATTGACGGAGACCCAGCTGTTATAATTTCAAAATAAAGTCTGATTTAGAAACTTAGAAACAACTTCGAACCTCATTACAAGCCCATAACATTGCCAATGAATATTGAAGTTTTTTTTCTATGAAAGAAATATAAATAATGTACTATAAAGCAACTTCCCAGATGTCTAAACATTTCAACCAAAACTGACACTGCTTTTTCCACACACCTTCTTTCTCTTCCTGGTCTGCTCTCCCCCATCTCTCCACATCTCCCCTGTTCTCTTACAGCAAGGTGCTGACAGAGGTTTGCGTTCACAATCTTTCTGTTAAGGCTTTAACAGGAGCCAGATGAAAGACAGCAGCAGATTAAGATGTTAAACAGCCTCATATGGGATGGCACAGGACGAGCAAAGCAGTCGGGGCTGGAGGGCGGCTGAAATGGGATACAAACAAAGGCCCAGGAATTTCAGACGGAGACCATGTTGCCAAGCCCTCGAGGAATTAAACATGGTATTAGCACTGGCTGCTCTCGGTTGGTTGGGAAGCCCCCCCTAAGGCATTATGTTGTCAAGAGACCTCGCAAAGTACCATCCTGTGGCTCAGGAAATTTTCCAAAAATGCAACAACACTTACTAACCAATTTCTACCTCGTCTACTGTGACTGGACTGATCCGGCCTGACAGAAATTTGAACCCACTGAACCCATCTACATTTCTATGCAAAAGGATCTCATCGTCCATAACTTTCAATGCATTTCATTGGAATTGTATGTAAGTTACTAATAGCAAGTCACACAAGATTGTGATGTGGAATGAAAAAAATATTGAAAAACTACGACAAAAACGCAAACCTACCAAGACACGACCCACCTAGAAAACGAGAGTGTTGATAAAAAAAAAAAGCAGACTGGGGATTCATGGTAACTCTGGAAAAGACGCAGAGATTCACAGCTCAGGTTGGAGAATTTATCAAAAGGACAACTTTATTCACATCACAAATGTAGTTTTTATTGAAGAGGGGCAAAAAGAAAGTCATTTGTTGAAAGAAACATATGAAAAGTCTTAATTAAAGTTTGCCGCAAGCCTTTCAGGGCAGTGGTTCTCAGCCTCTTTTAAGGAACCACCTCATCCCTGCACCATTAAAAGAATCCTGCTCCAGCTCTCACCCACCAGCACTATGTACATACACAGATACTTAGGTAAATTTATTGTTGTGCATATATACGTAGATGGAAAGGACAAGGAAAATAACTCTAAAAAGTAACCATTTATTGTTAATATAGAAGCTTTTTTTCTTCAAAAACAGCTGCCTTGTTCGATCATGCCTTGGTAGAATAAAACCTGAAACTGTGTCATAACATATCATTTAATTAGTGTAAACAAGCAAATGCTTCCTGTCTATATTTGCTTCAAAGAATGCGTCACTTAAACCCAATTGACTTTTTCTCCCTGGTACGTTTACACACCCTGTACAAGAACCATAAAATAAACACTATTGTTACCTAATGAAAGCAGTTGTGTGCAGTTGGACTTGCAGTTGTCTCCTGAAAAAAAATAAAAAATAAAAAAAAATAAAAGGACTTACCAATCACAAAAATTAGGCAAATTTGTTTTGTAGAGCCTCCAAAAGTTGCAGCTGAGCCTGCTTGCAGTTAATAGCTACATCTTCCGGATTCCTCCGTGTTTCAGAACCATCAAATTTCCTCAAATGAGGTTGGAAGGGTCTCTGCTTTCTTTCTTTTTTTTTTTTCTTCCAAGCTCACTGCAACTAGTGAGACTATGACTATCTTCCTTGGCAAGATTATTGACTCCATTGCTACATGTGTTTTGAGGAGTCTCTGTGTGTATTCTGAATGATGTTCAGGTCATGTTCACATGTTAGTTTGAAAGCACACACATAAACTAAAACAGTCACACACACATACACACACACACGGATGCACACGCACGCGAGCACGCACACACATTCCTGGCCCCTTGCTGGCACTCATGCACTCAGCAGGCATGTCAGCGTGGAGACAGGCAGCGGTGTGTGCCCCAGGAATGCGAAACCTGACCTGTAGGCTGGAATTCGAGCCTCTTCACTCATCTTTACTCTTCTCAGAGATGTACACTCTCAGAGTTGGCCTCACGCTGTCCAGCAGACTTCAGCAGCTACAGCGAGCTGAGATCTACACCAGCTTAATGAAAACCACGGCAGACAGAGTGCGGCTGGCTTTCATGACATGCACCATCTCTACACGCTGGGTATTTGAACTGCACATATCATGTGATGTGCTTGTGATTACGAGGTGCTCCGAAAAGAGCCAGCCGAGGTTTTCTCTGTTGAACCTGAAAAGAGATTCGGCTCCTCTGCAAGCAAAGAAACACAAAACAGGATTGTTAACATGAACATCTTAGCTCCCGAAGGGAGGAAGAAGAAAACCCATGGAAAAGAAAGTTAGCCTGGCCCTAGAGCCATTTTTTTGCCAGCTCCCGCCACCCAATCAGCCCCAGTCTGCACAACCACCGTCCCTGCAAGCCAAACCTCAAGCTGGAAGCTTGGAAGGTAAAGCAGTGTGACTGCATTTCCTGAGTCCACCCCATTTAAACTCACAATATGGAACATATTAGGAGGCTCTGCAGAGAAAAGGGGGCGCAACGGTCTTAGATTTTCTCTGTTTTTTAGCCATTCGGGAGGCACAACAAAAACATTCAGCTAGACCTCTAACTAGATAAATTAAGTTTGATGAAGGAGTGTTGCGGCAACCTTGGGAAGATTAATCATATTGAGACGCTTCAGTCTATAAAATTACATAGACTGGGAGACAGCATTCAGACATCAGTTTATGCAAAAAGAAAGAAACAAAACCATAACAATGCAGACATTAAACTACATTGGGTTATTGAGCCATTGCTATGCTGTTGAAGTAAGTCCGATAAGAATACATTTTAGCTTTTCTCAAGTAAAATTACACAAAACACAGGGAATAATTGAGAAACTTTAACGTACATTAGCTGCTAACAGGTTATACTGTAAACATTTTTAGGTTACACACAACAGTTGCTAAGGTAAACATGCTAAATCATGTTTTAAACTATTTAATAAATCCGCCACCCTGAAAACCCCAGAGCTCTTTTACTTTGAGTAGGAGGCGGCAACAACTGAGCCTGAGGGTGTATGTTACTGTGTGTGTGTGTGTGTGTGCGTGGGTGTGTGTGTGTGGGTGTGTGTGTGCTCACACTGTGGCATTCTTTTAACCTCTATGGAAACTCACTAAAATAAATCCATTTCGTACGTCAGAGAGGCCCCTGTACACCCTGTAATTACAGAGGGGAGGGTGGGATCTGTAGTGGAGCATCAGGACGGGGCGGCTTTAGGCTTCTGAAAAGCCACCCAAATGCTTATTCACTGGCCTAGTCCAGGTTAGAGCCCTGGAGCAAAGAGGCAGAGTAAAGTTTTTTTTGTTTTTTTTTCATGCAGCAAGCAAAGGCAAAATACAACTCTGGCAGCCACACATGGCATAAGACTGGGAACAAGGTACCAAAAATGACGTTTGATGGCTGGCAAAAAACACAACAGACACCTGGGAGCATGTTCGACACCAAAGCACTGACTCACCAGTCACACCAGGTATCATCCGCTGGCTTAAACTCAGCACATCAGAAGTGGAAAAGTGCCTAAAAGAATAAGCCTCTGTATCCCCAACTTGCACTCCACATTAGCCCATAATCCCCCTCTGAGAGCGTGGATCCCCTCCATGCTTGCGTGTGCTAGCATGCCCTGTAAGCGGTGAGCATGGCAGCTGCAAGGAGCCATAATTAACACCCTGAGCTGAGGTGAGAGGACTTCCGCGGTCTGCCGTTGTTCATGAGAGACAGAGGAGCAGGAAGCGTTCCGGGCATCTCTGCGTAATCTCTCTTCTGTTTCACAGTTGCTGTTACCTCACAGTGCTTTTACAGTGGAGCAGATCTTCATGGCTAAGTGGACCAGCTAATTGTAGTTAGGTTTGCTATTGTAAATGCGTTCAGTGATTTGGCTGTAGTGTCCTTTGCTGCAAATTGTGAACCTGGTCATCGAGAGGCTGGAGGAAGTTAACAGACAAGAATCTAGAGCCAGAAAAATGTACCGAGGCTTTGGCAGAAAACTTAGACATAATAACAGGGTTTCAAAATGTTGTGCCTTAAAAACAGTTGGCCCTTCAAGTGTAAGTGGCTACAACATAGCTCTCTCCATGTCATTGCTTTATAGTCGCTGTAAGGCTGGACCATCTGAAGGTGTGCTTCCAGGAACCAGGATAGTTTTCTGGAGTAGCTTTTCTCCCACCTGGGATTTGACATCAGCAACCACCAGACCCAAATCAGACTATCAGCTGTAAATCTACACTGTAAACCACGCCTGGTTAAAAGGACATATACCACATCTTCAGAGAAGCTTGTGATTCAAAACACTGATTGGGCTGCATTTTATTTCAGAGCTATATTCTAAAATCCTTACAAACTTTAAAATGAGCAACATCCCAAATGTGTGAGACTTCATAAACCAAGCCAGCATCCTGGAATCAAAAGGGGCACAGAACGGAAATCAGTGGTCGATATGGGTCGCTGCACAAACTTTGTGTGTTGGATATCTTTTATGCAGGAGTTGGATTTTTGATTTTATTCTATTCTCAGGCGTAGCCGCTTGTAAAACAAATCCTCTTTAGAAAAGTCAAGGAATCTGTTCTGTTTGTGCAATCAATCTAGTTTTTTTGACTCAGTCCTTCCTTCATATCCTCAGACTGGAGTGCTGGCACAGAAGGCCCTGATCTCTCTATAAATTGTCCACTCTATCCTGACATGAACTCAAGAAACAAAGCATCACAATACTTCAACTCCGACATTTGAGGCTGAGATTGGCATAAACATTGCCTCGAGCTACGAGGAGCTAAATCTTATCTGGGCTCATAACTGCAAGAGTACACATTGAAAGTTATGGCTTCATGGCGCCAACAGAACCACATCATCTGCAAAAGGAAAAAGAAAGGCACCCTTTGGCTGGGATTTATTTTTCTGTGCTGCCAGAAACAGTTAATTTGCTAAGTAAAAAAGTAACATCCATAGCAGCACAATCTCTGATTACTCATGTAAATTTGTTATGTCAGGAGGGGATGGACGGAGTTGCTTTTGGTTGCACCTATATTACTATCCTATCAGATGCCAAAGCACTGCTGCCACATGCTAGAACAGGGATCTGACTAATGGCCTTCATATAGTCAAAATGCACCCAGGTATTTTTTTTTGTGAACACTCAAGCGAAATGGCGCTGTGTTTTCTTCATAGAAGCTCATTTTCCAGAAAACAGTAAGCAATACCATTCCTGAGCTCATGAAGTGCACAGAGTTGCTTACATGGCTCTTCCCTTTCTCTCCATTTTGCCCAGAGTTACAGTCTGCCTGCCACAACTATTGCAGCGCAGGAACGGAGCAGGGAAGGCGCCTTACAAGAGACGCAGCCAGGCTGGAAGTTGTGTTGTCAATTGGCCTCTCCCCAGCCCTGTCTAATTGGACCACCTCTTACGGTGGCTTGTTAGATCGGCTCACTGTGTCTTAACTCCTCACCACCCAGTATAATGGCGTGTCAGTTCCTCTCCAGCGGTGATGTGGGCCCTTTTTCCCATAACGGAGACACAAAGGAGCAGGATAATGGGCCCCGGTTGTAAGGAAGAGAGTGTAGGCAGAGACAGAGGCGGAGTGGAGCCACTCCTCTCTGCTGTTTGAACTCTTCATAGTCCTGGCTCCAGACAGGCAGCAGGCCCAAATGAGCCTGTTGGAGCCTTTATGAAGGAGACACAGGACAGAGACATGGATTGAGCAGCACACAAAATCAAAGACAACTGTTTTCAACAAAAGGTTTGACGGGCTGTCATATAAAAGAGACTCTGTTCTAAAGAAACTTCAAAAATATTCCTCTATCTGTGAAAATACACATTCAAATACACTCTTGCAACGGCCTCTCATTAGAATCCGAGTGTCACTGAATGCCTCCATTGCTGAATGCTGGCAGAGAGTTCTGCACCCCTCCTCTCATCACCATCACCGCCAACCTGACAACCCAACACCAGCAATTATGAAGGAAGTCAGCTAAACCACATCCAGTTTGGCTCCGGTTTTTAAGATTCCAGCAGGCTTGTAAAACTTCCTGGTTTCTCTGCAGACATTCCAATACTGCTGTGATGGTTTGAGAGCTGCCATATCCTTTTCTAGGTAAGAACAAGGTCCTTTGTGAGAAATGACCGATCATCAAAGACGCGCCAAAGAATTAAGGGGACCTTTCAGAAGCATGGTCTAACTACTGAGACTGAGTCATTCCATTATTTCCTACATCATTGTCCTCGAATGCTCCGGCTCTTCCCAGTTGTTATTACTCGGGCTCCTCGGGACCTCAAGGACATCTGGATCAGTGGAGCAAGCTCATCCTTAAAATGCAATTATAAGCTTAATGCTGTAAATGTTACTGGAATGGAGATGTCATCCTCCCAAGAGTCCTTTCTTTAACTCTTCGATGGCTGCAGCAAGCAAAAGCATCACATAACTCTTCACAGTGGAAGTTTTCTGTTTGCTTGGACAAAATGGAAAGTTCCCGTGACCACTGAGGTTCTCACATGTTTGATGTTGAGGCAAATTTCACAGCTACATACCATCTAAAGTGTCTCGTAATCTTATTTGTGGAAACTCCTGCAACAACACATGTCAGGAAACAATAACATTTAAGAGAAGAGCAGTTTCATCTCAAAGCGCATTATAAATGTGTTATTAAATTAACTCTTTATAAACCATAAATGAAAGACTGTAAAGCGTCTGTAAGAGCCTTTTCAAATAATGACAGTGTACTGCTAAACACAAAACAATAAAACTACAGGGAATTATGTCACTTAAAATATGACTAACCCTACTTACTTAATAAAATTAACTCTATAGTTGATTGAGATATGAAAATCAACAAGATAGCTTTAAGAGATGTTTTGACCACTGATTAAGAATCGCTAATTAGTAAGAAATTGTACAACAAAAACAATTAATGCATAGATGAGAATACTACTTTAAGCAATATGGTTGTCAACAAGGGATTATAAACAATTGATACACGTTACTAAACTACTTTTGTGATTAGTTGAGCTGTTTACACTTTGTAAACCATTAGTAAGAGTTATAAAGTGGATAGGAGAGACTTTTCAGATCGTACTTCATATTCACTATTTGGCAAGCTTGTGCAAATGTAAAGAATGATCATGCTGAAAAAGAGGCTTTTAAAAGTCTAATTAATAATTATTAATGAAGTTAATAATTAAGATTTAACATTTCTAAAAACATTAATAGACAGTTAATAGACTGTAATATGAGGCCTCAAACACTGAAGGAGGATCACTGTTTGCCAAAACAATAGTCCTGTTCAGCTCTCACTCTGAAAGTTGAACTAAAAGTCTGAAAGTGAATAGGAGTGATTTATGAGTGTTTGTAAATAAAGTGGTACCTTGAGAAGCAGTGAATGTGCTGTAACAAGCTAATAATGCAGACCAAGCAGAATCAATATGCGAATACTTTATTATCAATGTGTGAATGGCGTTAGCTTTTTGTCTGGATATTAATAGTATATGAAAACTATACACCAAATCCAGGCTCATCCTAATTTTGCTGTATAAATTCTCAAGTTTATATATATATATATATATATATATATATATATATATATATATATATATATATATATATATATATATATATATATATATATATATATATATATATATAT